>NC_047110.1:34001553-34301910 GCF_902500255.1 Thalassophryne amazonica | reverse complement strand
AACTTCTTTTTCTGACCCAGTGGCGGTGCCAAGGGGGGGGGGCTTGGGGGGCTTAACCCCCCCAATAATGAACCAAGCCCCCCTCAGCTCCCCCCCAATAATTCTGCCAATAATGTGAATTGGCAATAAATCTTTGATATAGACGATTTGTGTAAGGTTGATTCCATGCAGTGTCTTGAGCACCATTTCAATTAATTCAGTTTGTATGCCTATGTGCACGTTTACTGAACTTGCAGTCATTGTAAGTGATGTGTGTGTGTGCATTGATACATTTTAGAGGAGCACGGGTGACTAAAACATATACCTTGGTATTTATAAAGCAATTAACTCCAAGCCCCTCCAACTTTTACCCCATCCCCCCCAAAATTTCATGGCGCCGCCACTGTTCTGACCTGCTTATATTTATGGCAGATATTAATTTTCTTAGTGTGGTAGACACAGTAATGTGCAGCACTTGCACTCGGTCCCAGTCCTTACCTGAGATGTGAAACATTACATATTTAACCATTTTTTTTTTTTTGTATACAGATTATAAACTGTAAATCTAACATCATTGCAGCTTCGGTGTTCATTGCTGTTATGCATTGACTGCTGCACGGCAAAAAAAAAAAAAAATCCTCTGCAACCTGACACTGCTCCAGATACAGATCGATTATTATTTATTAGTGAGATAAGGGAAAGCAATTTAATTTCAAATCTGTCTCTCAGTTGTCTAGTATTTCATGTTTATTGAGAGTAATAATATTTACTTCATTTGTCCTTCATATTGACACCTCTAGACAATTCAGAAATTATATTTTAGAAACATTGTACAAAAAAGAACATTTGATATTTGCTAATGTCTGTCTCCCATGAATGTAATTATATCCCAGGTAATTGCAGTCCGTCTTATCACGCTGTGAAAAGAAATATATTCACTGAAATGACCACGATGTCCCATTAGTGGCTTGTGCAATCTTTCCCCATTTGAAGTCTCTGTCCGTAGGGAGTGTCTTGTTTTGAAAGACATAAAAATGAATTCAAAGGCTTTGCTCGGGAAGGATTCTGACAGTAATAAGCCATGAGAATATCAGTTTATTTCTTTGAATATACTGCCAACCCCAAGAGTACACATTTAATGCATAATGTATTTCCCTGGGATTCGCTGACAATGGAAATAGATGTGCATTTTCAAAAGATGTTGAATGCATAAATGGAGGGTTATATGTGTAATGTCTAATGTTGTTTCTTTTTTGGTCCCCACATTTTCTCTTGCTGTCCAACCGCGGAACATCCAAAACGCTCCTGTGATGGCTAGTATTACGAACAAATTAATTAGCCTTGCCTCAAAGCAAAACATGGCTATTGTAATAGCCTGTCTGTCGGTTTCATAGCAGACAGACAAACTTGCCATGAAGCCATGACAGCGAAGAATTTTCAGACAAGAAATAACAAATCTAGGCTCAGGTCTCCCATGGGGCATCTGTAAATTGGAGGTAAAATGTCACACCTTTGAATAAAATCTCTCTCTCTTCTACTTCACCATGAAGCATGAACAGATGGAATGACTTATTCCATCCAAGTTAATCTAGTTGTTACGAGAACTGACTTTCAGTGCTACTCTGTGTAATTAGATTTTGCATTTCCTCACTGGCACACAGCATGTGCATAATGGCAGAATCACCTCCTCCCCATTAATCATCAATACTGGTAGTACACATGGATGTGTTCTGAGCCACATTCTCTCCTCTCTGTTCACACCACACTGCAAAAACAGATATCGAAGATACTTGTTGTTGTCCATTCGGCTGCTCCCGTTTTGTGTTCGGGGTCTCCACAGTGGATACAGCCAGATCCGCATTGGTAGTTCAGGCCCAGAACCAGACCGGTCAGATTTTTTTACGCATCGATTTTTTTTACGCATTGCTCATCATCGGTAAAAAAAAAAAAAATATATATATATATATATATATATATATATATATATATATATATATATATGTGTGTGTATATATATATACACACACTCAACAAAAATATAAACGCAACACTTTTGGTTTTGCTCCCATTTTGTATGAGATGAACTCAAAGATCTAAAACTTTTTCCACATACACAATATCTGTTATGTGGGCCACCCGAAGAGGAGGTACTGCTGGCCAATACCAGAGGGCGCCCTGCCTGTAGTCGGGTTTCAGGCACCAGAGGGCGCAGTCACCACCCAGGAGCCAGGACTACCAGCTGTCAGAAATCATCTCATCATCATCCCATCCCATATAAGACTGGAGGAGACACCACATCTCTGCCGAGATATCAGTTTACCACTCAGGTAAACTCTCAGCCGTTTGACTGTGCCGTACGCACGTGATCTTTTTCTGAGTGTTTGCAGGAGATCCTGGTGACTGCTTTCAGCTGGTGCTGAGTTTTGTGGTCCGTGTAGGAGTGACGTTCTTCACCCCTCACGCCAAAACGGATAAGTAGCTCTCAGGCTCTGCACTACTGTGTTTTTGTGTCGGAGGTGGAGATTCTCCCACAAAAGGAACTGAACTGAATTGCTGATTGTTCTGCTGGGTGTGCACACACCCACCATTAACCTGTCTTCTGTTCCTGCCAGCAGTACCGGATCTGACAGCTGAAGTAGAGGCCACCTGGGGACTCGGGACTTGGCGGCTTCGGTTTGCTGCAGGTCTTCGTTGGCGGCGGAACCTTGTGGGCCCCGGCTCTTCTCCTGATAGGCGTCTCCTACCCTCGGACCTGCCCACACGTTACCTGTTGACATTTGTAATTGTCTAAAAATAGTATTCGACCTGCCACAATAAATTGTATTTATTTGACTACCCATTGACCGTTCATTTGCGCCCCTGTTGTGGGTCTGTGTCATTACACTTCCCCAACAATATCACCATTTCCCTCAAATATTGTTCACAAACCAGTCTAAATCTGTGACAGTGAGCACTTCTCCTTTGCTGAGATAATCCATCCCACCTCACAGGTGTGCCATATCAAGATGCTGATTAGACACCATGATTAGTGCACAGGTGTGCCTTAGACTGCCCACAATAAAAGGCCACTCTGAAAGGTGCAGTTTTATCACACAGCACAATGTCGCAAGATTTGAGGGAGCGTGCAATTGGCATGCTGACAGCAGGAATGTCAACCAGAGCTGTTGCTCGTGTTCATTTCTGTACCATAAGCCATCTCCAAAGGTGTTTCAGAGAATTTGGCAGTACATCCAACCAGCCTCACAACCGCAGACCACGTGTAACCACACCAGCCCAGGACCTCCACAGCCAGCATGCTCACCTCCAAGATCGTCTGAGACCAGCCACTCGGACAGCTGCTGAAACAATTGGTTTGCATAACCAAAGAATTTCTGCACAAACTGTCAGAAACCATCTCAGGGAAGCTCATCTGCATGCTTGTCATCCTCATCGGGGTCTCGACCTGACTCCAGTTCGTCGTCGTAACCGACTTGAGTGGGCAAATGCTCACATTCGCTGCGTGATGTCAATGTCAATGTTGTGGATCAAGTGGCCCATGGTGGTTGTGGGGTTATGGTATGGGCAGGTGTCTGTTATGGACAAAGAACACAGGTGCATTTTATTGATGGCATTTTGAATACACAGAGATACCGTGACGAGATCCTGAGGCCCATTGTTGTGCCATACATCCAAGAACATCACCTCATGTTGCAGCAGGATAATGCATGGCCCCATGTTGCAAGGATCTGTACACAATTCTTGGAAGCTGAAAATGTCCCAGTTCTTGTATGGGCATGTTTGGGATGCTCTGGTCCAGCATATACGACAGCGTGTACCAGTTCCTGCCAATATCCAGCAACTTCGCACAGCCATTGAAGAGGAGTGGACCAACATTCCACAGGCCACAATTGACAACCTGATCAACTCTATGCGAAGGAGATGTGTTGCACTGCATGAGGCAAATGATGGTCACACCAGATACTGACTGGTATCCCTCCCAATAAAACAAAACTGCACCTTTCAGAGTGGCCTTTTATTGTGGACAGTCTAAGGCACACCTGTGCACTAATCATGGTGTCTAATCAGCATCTTGGTATGGCACACCTGTGAGGTGGGATGGATTATCTCAGCAAAGGAGAAGTGCTCACTATCACAGATTTAGACTGGTTGGGAACAATATTTGAGGGAAATGGTGATATTGTGTATGTGGAAAAAGTTTTAGATCTTTGAGTTCATCTCATAGAAAATGGGAGCAAAACCAAAAGTGTTGAGTTTATATTTTTGTTGAGTGTATATATATATATATATACGAGGTCTATTAGAAAAGTATCCGACCTTATTATTTTTTTCAAAAACCATATGGATTTGAATCACGTGTGATTGTGTTAGACAAGCTTGAACCCTCGTGCGCATGCGTTAGTTTTTCCACGCCTGTCGGTTGCGTCATCGCCTGTGAGCAGGCTTGAGTGAGGAGTGGTCCACCCCATCGGCGGATTTTTCATTGTCAAGAAATGGCGGAATGATTTGGGCTTTTTTTCCATCAGAATTTTGTTCAGAAACTGTTAGAGACTGGCAACTGGAAACCATTCGAAAAATTTATCTGGCTATCGGTGAAAATTTTACGGGCTTCACAGAGAATAAGGACTGTTACTACAGCTTTAAGGACAGCTTTAAGGACGGCATCGAGAGCCACAGACCATTTCTAAACGGATGGCTCTGTGGAGCCGGGACCGTCGTGTGCACTTTCTCTGGTTATCACAAGAGCTGGACATCAACCATTTTCTGGCAGATTTCACTTTTAACAAGAGATTTTGTCATGGAAAGCCGAGCGGAGGCTTCCCGCATCACGATGGATTCGCTACTGGAGTGAGACAAAACCACCTCCGTTCTGGTCTCACAGGACGGCTTTGAGGTGGCGTTCAGACAGCTGTCGGTGGTTTTTCCATCGAGTGATTATCCGAGAAATTGTGGCTGTACCTGGACCTGCCAGAACATGTCCCGTGAGGCTTCATCACGGCGTTGCTTTGGGCCATGCGGCACCGCCGCGATATGCAGAATTCCTCTGCACGTCTGTCTCAATGTGCCGAAAAAGTGCTGATGTCCACGTCTTTTCACAATTCCTGTGCTAGTCAGACGACGTCCCAGATAAAACACAGCATCCAGTTTGGAAATGAACGGCACATTCCACTGTTACAGGAGTTTTTGTCATGGAAAGAGGAGCGGAGGCTTCGTGCATCGCGGTGGTGCCGCATGGCGCAAAGCAACACCGTGATGAAGCCTCACAGGACATGTTCTGGCAGGTCCAGGTACATCCACAATTTCTCGGATAATCACTCAAACACTCTGAACACCATCTCAAAGCCGTCCTGTGAGACCAAAATGGATTTGGTTTTGTCTCGCTCCAGTAGCGAATCCATCGTGACGTGCGAAGCCTCCGCTCGGCTTTCCATGACAAAATCTCTTGTTAAAAGAGAAATCTGCCGGAAAATGGTTAATGTCCAGCTCTTGTGATAACCAGAGAAAGTGCACACGACGGTCCCGGCTCCACAGAGCCATCCATATAGAAATGATCCGGTGGTTTGTGGCTCTCGATGGCAGCACGGAGCGCGGCGCACCGAGTGTCTTTAATTCCATCCTTAAAGCTGTAGTAACAGTCCTTATTCTCTGTGAAGCCCGTAAAATTTTCATCGAAAGCCAGATAAATTTTTCGAATGGTTTCCAGCTGCCATTCTCTAACAGTTTCTGAAAAAATTCTGATGGAAAAAAAGCCCAAATCATTCCGCCATTTCCTGACAATGAAAATCCGCCGAGGGGGTGGACCACTCCTCACTCAAAGCCTGCTCACAGGTGAATGATGCAACCGACAGGCGTGGAAAAACTCACGCATGCGCACGCGGGTTCAAGCTTAACTGAGTCAATCACACGTGATTCAAATCCATATGGTTTTTGAAAAAATAATAAGGTCGGATACTTTTCTAATAGACCTCGAGTACTGCCGAATGTGTCCCTGCAGTGAACACAGCTTTTGATTTGAGCCCACAATGCACCATGCAGGTGTACACAGGAAAATTCAAACTGGATCAAACAAACATAGCGTCGGTCCAGCTGAGTCGATGATCATGGCATCCAGGAAAAAAGTTGGGCTCTTATTTCAGCAAGAAATGGTGAGTGGTTTATAAATAGTTTTCAGACAATAATAGTGTGTTTGAAAGGCATTCTATGATGACTGAAATGACATTTTTCAGTGGTTTTCTGACCATACATGTCAACCTATATGGATTGTCCGTAAATTATACGGATTTTTCCGAGTTTCATACGGACGAGAGTCATACGGACGTACAAATAAGGTCGGATATTCAGGGTTTTGTCTGCAGTGGGTCTGTAATCAACAGTTTCTGCAGCGCGACTCCACTTTGAAGCGTGAACCATTGAAGCAATGCTTCGATCCACTAGTTCGTTGGTTCTTTGATTCGCTGCTCTTCAGAAATGGCAACTCCACTTCTTCACCCCTCTCAAAGCCATCAAAGTACCGTGAGTCACTTTTGTGTGGATTAAAGTCACTAACTGGGACTCTTGTCTTGTTGCAGTCAAGAAACGAGAATCGTCCTCCGTTCTGTTGGCACAGCTACAAACGCTGCGCGGCTCTCTGCTGAGACAGAGTCCAGTCAGAATTAATAACTCCAAAATGAAGTGCCACTTTAAATTAAATGACACCGCCATGACGCGCGGAATTCCTCCGCTCCTCTTTCCATGACAAAAACTCCTGTAACAGTGGAATGTGCCGTTCATTTCCAAACTGGATGCTGTTTTTTATCTGGGACGTCGTCTGACTAGCACAGGAATTGTGGAAGACGTGGACGTCAGCACTTTTTCGGCACATTGAGACAGACGTGTGGAGGAATTCCGCGCATCGCGGCGGTGCCGCATGGCGCAAAGCAACGCCGTGATGTAGCCTCACAGGACATGTTCTGGCATGTCCAGGCTCATCCACAATTTCTTGGATAGTCACACGACTGAAAAACCACTGAAAGCCATCTGAAAGCCATCTCAAAGCCGTCCTGTGAGACCAACACGGAGGTGGTTTTGTGCCGCGCCATGAACGGCTCCGTGGCGCATCCCTCTGCTTCTCTTTCCATGAAAAAACTCCTGTAACAGTGGAATGTGCCGACAAAGTACTGATATCCACGTCTCCTGCCATTTTTGTGTAAGTCAGACGACGTCCCGGATCAACAAAGCCTTCACGTTGGAAATTATCTGGTTGATTCAGCCTGTCGATCGGCGCTCAGAGCGTGGCGCGCTCTCAGCAGCTGTGGGCGGTCTTTAAACCAGCTGGAGCACTCCTTAATCTGTGTAATCCCCATAAAATCGTCCCTGAAAGCCATCTGAATTTTCCGAATGGAGTCCACCTGGAGGTCTCTCACAGTTTCTGGAAAAAATTGATGCAGCAAAGCTCCAAATCGTTCAGACATTTATTCGCCAAAAAAATCCGACGAGAGGGGTGGACCACTGCTCACACAAACCCTGCTCACAGGTGAATGACGCAACCAACAGGCGTGAAAAAACTCACGCATGCGCACGAAGGTTCAAGCTTGGCTGATGCAGTCACACGTGATTCAAATCCATATGGTTTTTGAAAAAATAAAAAGGTCGGATACTTTTCTAACAGACCTCGTATTTCTTTACAAATTACATCCTGACGTGCAGCACAGCAGCTGCAAGAGCTCAGCTCAGATATATGGAAAGACATTCATGCCAATAATGTCTGAAAATAAATGCTTTTGACAAAAACTACAGATTTTTTTTTATTCCAATTTATGTCCAGAGATCAAGGATCCACCATGTCAATTTTTGTTATAGTGTTGTTTTTTTTAGGATATCATATTTATACAAATAAACAGTGTTCACTATGGTCTATGAAGTATAAGAAATATATTAAAAGAAGTGTGACAGTGTATGTTGCAGACGAATAAAAGAATGAAGATCATTGAATAACAAGATGCATATGATTTTTATTTTATCATTGGGCAGAAATGCATCTGTCAGATTTTCACTCTGGATCCAGCCGTGTAGTTGGCACAAGTTTTACACTGGATGCCCTTCTTGACGCAACTCCAGTTTTACCTGGAGAAACACACACACAGCCGCTGGTGTTCCAAAGAGGTCTCCCATCCAAGTACCAACCAGGTCCCGTACTGCTTAGCTTCTGAGATCTGATGGGATTAGGCTAACACAGAGCAGATCGGCTGCAGATATCAAAGATCGTAAAAAACAAAACACTTGTTTAAAGAAAAATTGACTTAATTTTTGTGAAAATGTATCTGAGTTTTTGTTAATATGTTTGCTAGCTAATATCAAGCTTTATTTAACCAGTAACAAGGAAAGGCAATGGATTTCAAATCATCCAAGCAAAGGAACAAGATTATTTTCCTTATTTTACGATAGAGGCTAATCTTCATATAAGAATTCTGTCTTGTTTTAAGGCACATTTTGGCAGCACCCTCACATCGGGGTGAATGTGAGCCATACAAAGTACTCACGACACACTGGGAGCAACTAGGGGATTAAGGACCTTGCCCAAGGGCCCTCAGTGATTTTCTGGTCAGGCTGGGATTTGAACCAAGGATCCTCTGGTCTCAAGCCCAACACTTAACCAATAGACCATCACCTCCCCTTCTCTGAAAACAATTGGGAGTTTACTTGGCTGGGTGTTTGGAATCATTGTGTTGCTGAAATGGCCCTACTCATTTCATATTCATTATCCTGGTAGATGGCAACAGATTTCATCCATTCATCCTTCCTTCATTTTTATGAAGTTTGCCAGTGCCTTATGCTGAAAAACAGTGTCACACCATGATGTTTCCACCTCCAAATTTCACTTCTGGTATGGGGTGTTTGAGGTGATGTGCAGTGTAATTTGACTTCCAATCATGTTGTGTACAACCCCAATTCCAAATTCATTGGAATTGGGGTTATATTATGGCATCCAATGAGTTCAATTCTAGTCTCATCTAACCAGACCATATTCTCCCAGTACCTCACAGTCTTGTCTAAATGTTGTGCAGCAAACTTTAAATGAGCTTCAACATGCTTTTTCTAAAGTCAAAGAATCTTGGGTGGTGAGCATGCATACAGGCCACAGCAGTTTAGTGCATTAGTTATTGTTTTCACTGAAAAAATTGTACCTGCTAATTCCAGGTCATTCTGAAGCTCTCCACAAGTGGCTCATGGCTCTTGTACAACTCTGATAATTCTTTTCACTGTTCTGTTAAGGGCAGCTTCACACATCACACAATTGAGGCAGAATTGCACACAAAGGAAGATTCAAATGGCAATTGTGGATAATCTGAGCTGCACTTCAGTGCCTTGTAAAGCATTTGCCACATCTATTCAGGCACAGCACATGCACCTTACATTCACGTGCCACTCGCACCGGAAACCCATTCAAATGGCAGGCAAGATGAGGTTGCACTACCATCTGATCATGCTCACAACATTCACACGGCATGTTGTACGCAGGTCGGACATATCGTGCCACGGCCAAGAAGCTGCACAAAGTCATTAGCCATGTCGAACCATGACCAAATGGCCTTCACACCAGCGCCCAAATGTCGGTAAATGCTGGACGAACGGCCATTTGACCTGATCTCGGCCAGAGTCCAGGTTCCACCCATGAACATCCAACATCACTTGCGGGGCAATTAGAAAATGTGGGGCCATTCCCGCTGCCAGCATGAAAATAGAGAGCAGGCAGACCACTGTTGAGGTAGCTGTGCGAATGGCCCGCATTTTCTAAGTGCCCCGAGAGTGTGCCCTGCTCCCTCGCTGCCTTGTTTGGAAAAACAAAACTTCATTCATGCCAGTGAATTCGATCTTTGTCTTGTCACAGCAGAGAATTTTGCAGTAATCACAAAATGATTTTCCAGCCTATCAAGTAGAATACCATGATCCACAGTATCAAATGCAGCACTGAGATCTAACAGCACAAGAACGATAGTGGTGTCCGAATCCATTGCAAGCAGAAGATCATTCACCACTTTAGTGAGAGCCATCTCTGTGGAATGATATTTTCTAATAGTAGACTGCAGTGGCTCAGAGAGATTATTCTCAGTAATGTGGAGGTGCTTTTTATTCTTCTGACCTTGACAATACATAGCATTGGGGCAGAGCGGAGAATTAGATGTTCAAATGGCTTATATTTGTGACCCCCAACAGCTAATAAACTAAACCTAGAATTATAAATAAGAGCAACACCTCCACCTTGCTTCGCATCACGAGGAACATGACTAAATGTGTATGCCGGTGGGCAGGCCTGCTGTAGGTTTAAGCCAGATTTCACATAACCCAGTCATATCTGTGATGATCCATAATTAGATCATTAATCAGCAATGATTTTGAGGACAGTGATCTTATGTCAATGAGACCCAGGCTCAGGACCTCAATGGGGTTGACAGTTGCACTGTTTGGATGTCGGGGTGGTTCCAGAGTAGCATATATAAGATGCCTGGTATTGGGTTTGGATTTGAGACATTTCACGCGGTTTGTAGGTTGCAGACACAAAATATTTGATATTACTGGAACAGCCAACGGGCCATCCTCAATTTCAACTTCATCCAGTGTAGTAATGGGTATTAAGTTTGCAAAGCATATACCTCTATGATTTTTATGGACATGTCTGCGGGAAACAGGCTACAGTCTCAACTGGACGAATTTCCCTCCCTGCCACATAAACTGCACTATCACCATAGTGGATTTTCTGCACTAAATCCCCGCTAAAGTCATGGATTCAACACCCACATTTGTCATAGGCCTTGCAGGGTCTTTAATCTCTTTATCAGATCTGGATCAAAGCAGATAAAGGATAACATCCTACATAATTCTGTCAAATATTAAAGAAATTTGATCTTTATTGAGAGGTACAGTATGTTAAAGAAAGGGATTTTTCCAATATTCCATGATTTTTCCTGACTTTGCCCTTTGACCTATGACCTTGACCATTTAATCAGTTCTTGTCTATCAGGATATGAATCTTCAGTAAAAATTTCATAAAAAAATTGTGTGCTCCAGGCTGTTCACAATGAGACAAACAGACAAACAAACAAACAGCAGCATACCCTCCTCCAACTTCAT
Source organism: Thalassophryne amazonica (assembly GCF_902500255.1). Lineage (NCBI taxonomy): Eukaryota > Metazoa > Chordata > Actinopteri > Batrachoidiformes > Batrachoididae > Thalassophryne > Thalassophryne amazonica. The sequence goes on along the minus strand of NC_047110.1, from coordinate 34,290,825 downwards.
TGGTGGAGGTTAAAATAATGTTGCAGTAAATAACATTTATTATTATATGGCTGTGATGATACATGCTCTCTGATTGGTGGATTATCGGTCAGCTATTTTCTCATATCGGGCCGATTACCATGACAATCAGTCCGCAATGCATATTTTTGTTACAAACCAGGATGCTATACATACGATTAGTAAAACCAAGTCAGACATGAACGTACGAGGTCTGTCCAAAAAGTATCGGACCTTTTTATTTTTTGCAAAAACCATATGGATTTGAATCACGTGTGATTGCATCACCCAAGCTTGAACCTTCGTGCGCATGCGTGAGTTTTTTCATGCCTGTCGGTTACGTCATTCACCGGTGAGCAGGCGTTGTGTGAGCAGTGGTCCACCCCTCTCGTCGGATTTTTATTGCGAATAAATGTCTGAACGATTTGGAGCTTTGCTGCATCAAATTTTTCCAGAAACTGTGAGAGACCTCCAGCTGGACATCATTCGGAAAATTTAGATGGCTTTCAGCGACGATTTTATGGGGATTACACAGATTAAGGAGTGCTCCAGCCGGTTTAAAGACCGCCCACAGCTGCTAAGAGCGCCAACGCTCCGAGCGCCGATTGACAGGCTCAAACTCCGCTGAAACAACCAGATCATTTCCAAGGTGAAGGCTTTGTTGATCCTTTGAAGAGTGTTCCAGCATAAATATGTGTCCATTGTTTACATACTGCATCCCAAAGTAAATAAAATTACTTTTCTACCAATGCTAAAACTCCTTTATTTTTTATTGATTTTTTTAAAATGGGATGCCGTCAAGCTGAAGAAGGAGTCCTACATATCTGTGTTGGTAGGTGGGACCCTGGAGGCAGCTGACAGGTACCGGCAGGCCAAGCGTGCCACAGCCTGTGCAGTCACAGAGGCAAAAACTCAGGTCTGGGAGGAGTTCGGGGAGACCATGGAGGAGGACTATCGGTCGGCCTCGAAGAGATTCTGGCAAACTGTCCGACGCCTCGGGAGGTGGAAGCAGCTCTCCACCAGCACTGTTTACGGTGCAGGTGGGGAGCTGTTGACCCTGACTGGGGACGTTGTCGGGCGGTGGAAGGAATACTTTGAGGATCTCCTCAATCCCATCGTCACGGCTTCCGAAGAGGAAGCAGAGACTGTGGACTCAGAGGCGGACTCATCCATTACCCAGGCCGAAGTCACCGAGGTGGTTAGAAAGCTCTTCGGTGGCAAGGCTCCTGGGGTGGATGAAATCCGTCCTGAGTACCTTAAGTCTCTGGATGTTGTGGGACTGTCTTGGCTGACACGCCTCTGCAACATTGCGTGGCGATAGGGGACAGTGCCTCTGGATTGGCAGACTGGGGTGGTGGTCCCTCTGTTTAAGAAGGGGGACCGGAGGGTGTGTTCCAACTATAGGGGGATCACACTCCTCAGCCTCCCCGGTAAGGTCTATTCCAGAGTACTGGAGTGGAGAATTCAACCGATGGTCAAACCTCGGATTCAGGAGAAGCAGTGTGGTTTTCGTCCTGGTCGCGGCACACTGGACCAGCTCTACACGCTCCATCGGGTGCTCGAGGGTTCATGGGAGTTCGCCCAACCAGTCCACATGTGTTTTGTGTATCTGGAGAAGGCGTTCGACCATGTCCCTCGGGGCACCCTGTGGAGGGTGCTCCAGGAGTACGGGGTCCGGGGTCTTTTGCTAAGGGCTATCCAGTCCCTGTACGACCGCAGCAGGAGCTCGGTTCGCATCGCCGGTAGTAAGTCAAACCTGTTTCCAGTGCATGTTGGCCTCCGCCAGGGCTGCCCTTTGTCACCGGTTCTGTTCATTATTTTTATGGACAGAATTTCTAGGTGCAGCCAGGGTGTAGAGGGGGTCTGGTTTGGGAACCACAGAATCTCGTCTCTGCTGTGTGCGGATGATGTGGTTCTGTTGGCTTCGTCAAATCAGGACCTTCAGCGTGCACTGGGGCGGTTTGCAGCAGAGTGTGAAGCATCCGGGATGAAAATCAGCACCTCCAAATCCGAGGCCATGGTTCTCGACTGGAAAAAGATGCTTTGCCCTCTTCAGGTCGGTGGAGTGTCCTTGCCTCAAGTGGAGGAGTTTAAGTATCTCGGGGTCTTGTTCACGAGTGAAGGACGGATGGAACGTGAGATCGATAGACGGATCGGTGCAGCATCAGCATCCCGGGGAAGATCCAGGACACGCTGGAGGGACTACATCTCTCGGCTGGCTTGGGAACTCGTTGGGGTTCCCCCGGAGGAGCTGGGGGAGGTGTGTGTGGATCGGGAGGTCTGGGTGGCTTTGCTTGAGCTGCTGCCCCCGCGACCCGACTCCGGATAAAGCGGAAGAAAATGGATGGATGGATGGATTTTTTAAAAGCACATGTTACATGTGCTTTAAAATAAACATTAGCAGGTATCCCACGAGGATCCACGGGCTCTAGATTAGGTAGTGTTTATAAAATAAGTAGCTGACATTTGTCAAAAGGATCCCTTTTTTTTCCACCATCAGAATATGTAAATTGCGGTCAGATGGTCCTCAGATAAGTCATGGACCGCCATCAGATAGGTGTCCCATCTCGACCGTGCCCGAAGAGTTCTGAACGTGTGTGTCACAATCGGGGCGATTTTGACCGTGTGGACTTCTGCAGATGGCTGTCAGAACGTTTGTAACTGAAATCCGACACTTTTCAGATGTGCACCAATTCATAAGTCTGACGCCACTCTGCGTGATTCCGGGTATGTGTGACGGGGGTATTAATCTTACCTGATATGTCGTTACAGTTGGGTTCATCATCACAGCCTGATGAAAACATCCGCATAAAGCATCCTGATTTTTTAAAACGAATCTAAAAATAGTTCCATTTCATGGCTGATGAAATGTAGCATTTTAAAAGAAGTCCCTCTGTGTTTTCATCCTGAACCATTGAATGCCGCAACAAGAAAATAAACTTATTTTAAAAGTTGAAAGAGTCACAGCACGTCATTCATTCATGTCATCTCAACATATATCACATTAGTTGGCTCTTCCCGCAACGAAAGTAAATCCCATGACCCACTAAAGCAAAAAAAAAAAGCTCAATTACTATGTTTGCCTTCCATGTAAGAAGTGAAAGAGGTTCAGAGCTTATGGCTTCGTGATGCATTGTAAACACATTATCCTATACGCTTACGTCATACTTTCAGTTTGAATGCATGGCCTGCAGTGGCAATTTATATTTAGTGAATTTGTTTAGCATGATAATTATTAAAAGAAAATGTGAATTTTGAAAATAACTATAAAAAGCTGTTTTATTTAATATTAAGAATGGCACTGTTATAACAAAAGAAATCAAAAGATGTCCCGTTTGTGACAGTAAAGTAATCTTAAAAAAATGACATGATTAAAAGGACATAAAAAGGTTGAGTTATTTCTCTAAAATCTATTGAGGTCTAAAGTATAATGTTCTAAAAACATTCTGTACTCACACATCATTCCAATTCATTATAGAAACGTTGCATAATTTATTACCACCCTTGAATATTGTTACTTCTATTTTGTCACTTATTATTAAATGGACCACAATGGAAATAACTGTTTTCACATTCTTGTGGCATCCATGTATTTTTAATGTATTTACAAATATATTATGTACTTACATTGAACTTACTGAATAAAATCACACACACACACATACGTATGCATGCACCCACATATGGATACACATACACAGATGCCACTAGGGTTGAGCCGGATACTCGTTTCAGATGAGTATCCGGTACGGATAAAGCATTTTTGATGAGCATGAGCATGATACAAATAAAATTCATCAATATATGTGCTTGTGCTGAAGGAAAATTCTCATTGGCTAACTGACTGTCTTCACGCTCTCTGATTGGCTAGTCACACACAGCGCCCGCCTCTCCCTACGCAGACACGTCTTTCTGCAGCTTCTCACACACACACAGGATCGCTCTCTGTGCTTGGCTGGATTCTGCTTCACGTTGCTCTGTCAGTGTGAAGCTGTCAGTTTTCTTCAGCTCGCCTCTTTTTCGATTTGTCTGATATTTAAAATTACTTAGTGAACTTGTTTCGTATCGTACACGGTGCTTTTGACAAGACAGAGCTGAAATGGCTCCTGTCATGTTGGTCACTGCCTCCACTTGCGTTATTTATTTATTCATTTATTTTAACTGTTTGTTTGCTCTTCGTTTTGTTGGTGATATAAAGTCAGTTGGAAAACGTTGCTCCTACTGAACACGGTGCTTTTGAGAAGAACAAGGCTGACATATTATTTCCCTGTTTGCCATCACTGGATGATTGCATGAATCACCAAGTTCACACAGATCACTAAAAAATAAACAGTCATACAGACCACCTACACACATACACACATATAGCTGAACACACAAAGTAGCCTATATTAATATTTTTATTGTATATGGCTTCATGCAGTATCTGACACTTTCTCACTGCAGTTCATAAAAATAAATTGGTCAGTCGAACAAACTCTCTCTCTCCCTGTCACACAGTCACACACACACTCACACACAGACACACACACACCCCTTAGTCAATATTGTTTAACTCTTGTGTCAAAAAAACAAAAACCAAGAATGTTACGTAGTAAAAATAAATAATTGAAAAAAATCACAGTTTGATCATAAAACTAAAAAAAGAAAGTTGTGTTGAGAGTATGACAACTCTTGTTCATGCATACTTAGTAGTTCATAATTTCCTACTACATCCATCCATCCATCCATCCATCCATCCATCCATTTTCCTCCGCTTTATCCGGAGTCGGGTCGCGAGGGCAGCAGCTCAAGCAAAGCCGCCCAGACCTCCCGATCCACACACACCTCCTCCAGCTCCTCCGGGGGAACCCCAAGGCGTTCCCAAGCCAGCTGAGAGATGTAGTCCCTCCAGCGTGTCCTGGGTCTTCCCCGGGGCCTCCTCCCAATGGGACGTGCCCAGAACACCTCTCCAGCGAGGCGTCCAGGGGGCATCTGGAAAAGATGCCCGAGCCACCTCAACTGACTCCTTTCGATGTGGAGGAGCAGCGGCTTGACTCCGAGCATCTCCCGAGTGACAATTTCCCAATTGCCTACTACAGTGAATGTCAATTCTGAGACTGTTCTGTTATTCATTCAAACACTTAAGAATATTCATGTTCTGACTTCATAAAAAAAAAAAAAAAAAAAAAAAACTTGTACTGTAAATAGTCCTCTTACTTTTGTGATCAAAAACATTAATTTGAATCTCAATTTTGAGGCTGTTCTGTAAATAGTTTTCAAATAAACAATAAATATTGCAACTTCTTATCAATCCATATCAATTTCAGACTTAAAATAATGTACTGATTTAAGCTCCAGCTATTTTGGGTTAAACCACACCCACTTCTGGTTTAGGCCCTGCCCACTACAAGTTCAGATACAGATAATTTAGATGGTTGAACAGATACAGATACAGATAGTGGTGTACACGTTCATCCCGAGATGTCACATCGCTTTGACTATATGGATGATTTACCGCCCCCTGCTGTAATGGCATGTGAGTGCAGAATGTAATTATCAACATCCATTGTTCAGTGTTGTTAGCTAACATCTGTAGTTTCGCCAAAATTATTAGACCTATCAACGTTCCATTTTGGCAGCATTCATCCTTGACCCAAAACACATCAGCATAACAAACAGCAAATCAATTCTCCTCACTTTGTCTGTAATCAAAGTTAAACACACAAACGCACGCATGCATGCAAACACACATGTACAAAGGCTTAACTTTTTCTCAGTCTACAAAGACTTTTAATTCGGTCCCACAACTTTGTGAGGACACCCAAGTACCATTTGTAACAATCACCTAAACCTTCATCCGTGGGTCAAGTGAACCAACTGACAGAACCATCAGTCTGCAATGCCGGCAAACCAAGCTGAAACTGTGTCAGGTATCACCAAGGAAAACCAGTGGTTCAACCGCAGAACCAGGCAAGCTCAGGCCGAACCCAGCCCTTCAGCAGCCAGTGAGACTGATCATTCATTATCATCAGAACCAGCTAAGTGACCCATCAGGGCTTTGTTAAGTGGTAGAAGGTGGCTTCATACAGTTTTTATTTTTTATATATATATAATCATCCTAATAATAATAATTGGTGACCCAAAATTCTTCACTAAATTCCAATCAGATTTATTCACTTAATTCCTTAAACATTATTTCACTGCTTTCTTTGAACCTCTCATCAGTAACAAAATGTGTTCATAATATAAGTATTTAACCCTCTGGGGTCTGAGGGCATTTTTTGGACATTTCACTCACCTGGCATAAATGTATTATTATTGCTGTTAACAGTTCTCCCTGCATCCCACAATCAAGTTTTAGGTCTCTTTTTTTTTTCAGGACAACCTGTGCTTTCAGAATATATATGTTTTTTGTTGTGTTTTATAAGTGTAATAAAGGTTTACAATCCAAAATAGGCAAGGAAAAACTAAAGTGAAAATTTTCCACACACATTTATTCAAAACACACAGCAAACTATAATAAACAATTGTTTTGACACTTTATAAAGGTCATTTGAGGTCTTGTGTGAAAGACTGTACAACAATAAGGTTCAAACAATAAACACAAATGCACATTTTGAACAATATATACAAAATGGTCTATGTGTTTTGTTGTCCATTGATATGGTAAACAGTGCTTTATGCAGAGAAAGCAATAGAATTATCCAGTAACATTCACATGCAAACTAGTGGGTCATCAGAGGCTCTCCGTGTGCTTCACTGATCACTGTGTGTAATGGCGCAGGGCACACTGAGTATGTACTAATAGTATGTACTCACTGGAGTACCCAGGGGCTATTCAAATGGGCCAACTAGTAACATATCACTCCTGAAAATGATCTTTGGTTTTTCACGTGAGGTAAAACCAATGATTGGATTTTGAAAAACCATGTGACGGTGAACCAATTCCGACTGGACACTGACATTGCGCACGTCATCACACAGCTTCTATGAGGAGTACAAAGATGGCCGATGGCTGGCTCATCCACAGAGTGAACTTTTCAGCAAAAAAAAAGTAAGTTTCTATCTCATATCATTCAAAAGTTATTTATAATTTAGTAAAGCTTGGTCTTAGCCGTCCCCAGAGATTAAAAATACAGTGTCAAGCTGCGTGGAAGAATGAAAACTGAGGAAGAGCTTTTTGTCTTTTCTGCATTCTGCCCCAAGCAGGTGCATATTTTTACACACCCTTATTCAGAGACAGTGGCATTGACATCAAACGCACATGATACTTATCTACAAGGTCTGTGATGAAAAAAGCGGTCCTTTTTATTTTTTTCAAAAAATAAATGGATTTGATTCATATGTTTTTACGTCAGACAAGCTTGAACCCTCGTGCACATGCGTGAGTTTTTTCATGCGTGTCGGTGACGTCATTCGCCTGTGGGCAGGCCTTGAGTGAGGAGTGCTCCACCCCGCCCGTCGGAATCTCTTTGTCTGAATAGCCGCTGCGGACGGCGCTCGTTGCTTTATCCACTTTTTTTCTGGACCTGTGAGGGATATCCGAGTGGACACTATTCGAGAAATTAAGCTGGTTTTCGGTGAAAAGTTTAACGGCTGATGAGAGATTATGGGGTGTTTCTGTCGCTGTAAGGACTTCCCACGGAGCGGGATGTCGCGCAGCACTTCCAGGCGCCGTCGTCGGCCTGTTTCGAGCTGAAAACATCCTAATTTAAGGCTTAATTCACCCAGGACGTTGTGAGAGAACAGAGAAGATTCAGAACAGGCCGGCATGAGGAGTTTATGCGGACATTCCACTGTTTAAGGACATTTTGTAATGAAAGACGTGCGCGCAAATTCGCAGAGTCATTTCCGTGATGACTCCGCGAATCTGTGTGCGCCGCAACAGGAAAAACACCTCCGTGTTGAAAACCATTTGTAAAATTCAGGCGGCTTTTGATGGCTTTCAACAAGTGAGTAACTGAGAAATTGTTTAACAGCTTGGGCATGTTCCAACTTGCCCATTAAGGTTTCCAACGGAGGTGCTTTTCCTGTCGCGACCCCCCGCGGTCGGGTCCGGCCCGACATGCGACTCTGCCCGCACGTTCTTTCATTACAAAATGTCCATTAACAATGGAATGTCCGAATAAACTCCTCATGCCGACTTCTTCTGAAAGTTCTCTGTTCTCTGACGACTTCCTGGGTCAACAGAGCCTGAAATGTGGAAGTTTTCAACTTGAAACGGCGAGACGCTGCCGCCTCGAAGCGCAGCTCGCCATCAGGCGCCATGGGCCGTCCTTACGGCGACACTACCAGACCAAAATCTCTCATCAGCCGTTAAAATTTTTACCGAAAACCAGCTGAATTTATCGAATGGTGTCCACTCAGTTGTGCCTTACAGTTTTTGAAAAAATTTTGATCAAACAAAGCAGCAGTCTCTAAGCCATTCCTAAACAATGAAAAAACGACAAGAGGGTGGGCGACTCCTCACTCAAAGACTGCCCACAGGCGAATGACGTAACCGACAGGCGTGAGAAAAACTCTCGCATGCCCACGAGGGTTCAAGCATGTCTGATGTAATCACACGTGATTCAAATCCATATGGTTTTTGAAAAAATAATAAGGTCCGTTACTTTTATCACAGACCTCGTATACTGATTAAACCAATTGAACTACCAAACACAATAAATCAATAACACTAACAACACTACCATGAAGCACAATAACATTTAAAACCCCAAACTCCCATGGTGCATTGCAGCACAATGTCTAGTGGTCATTGATGTTCGCTAATTTCCCCAATATCTCCAAAAAAAGATTTGTCCTATCAACTTCCTGTTTTTGCAGTGTTCATACTTGACCAAAAATACATAAGCATACACAATGGCAAATGTCAGCTCTCCCCAGTTTCTCCGCGATCATAGACACATGTACACAAAGGCCACTTGGCTATTAATATATAGAATGACTTCATTACAGACATTCAAAATGACAAGAAAAACTACATTAATAGGAATATCAAAGGAAAGTATGTTGAGCACTTAAAGGAGAAAAATGTTATCAGCTGAAGAAAAGGAAGAAGAAAAAAAAAGAAGAAAAGCAAAGGCAACGAATGAAAAAGTCATAAAATTCAAAAACTGGTAAAGAAAAAGAGGAGCAGCTGCAGGATGAAAGTAAAAGGACATTCAAGTTGAAGAAATAAAAGGTTAATCCAAGAAGTGCCAAGGATCTGCTGACATCCTGTATGTGAACAACACTGTAACAAAAAATCTTGCATATGAAGAGGATTGACAGGATATTAGTTAGATCATTTCTTTTTTAAAGTTCTGATCAGTAAGTCATGTAGCGCATGTAGTGCTGAAAAGATCTATCTGCTGCATGCAGGTGAAATGTCTTAACACCCCCCCCCCCCCCCAACACACACACACACACACACACACACACACAGTTAATTATTGTCTGTTAATTATTTAAAATACAATATAATTTTAAAAGTCAAGTATGATCTTCCCTTTTGTCCAAAATATAACCAATTTGACAGAGTTATTTTAAATAATCAGTATTCTTACATAATAGAGACATGGTGTGCTGTAGCCATGTCAGAAAAGGTAAAACTGGATAAACATGGCATGAAATGTGCAGTCGTCATTTTAAGCTGTTAGGGCATCCGGCGTAAAACCTGTGCCAAATCAACATGCAGATCCACCTTGGATTTGCTGTGGCGACCCCGAGTGCAAACAAGGGAGCAGCCGAAGGGACTTACTTTTTATTGGTAAAGAGTGAGATAAGATTATCAGTAATGCACAGCTGCAAAAAAAAAAAAAAAAAAAAAAACTGATAGTACAATCAAATACTGAAAGTACTTGATTGAATGATTTGAATAAGTGTATGTATAGCAAATAAATAAATAAATACATGGCCTTGTTTTTCCAATACAGTCAAAGGAGTAAGTAACTCAGTAGTGGCAGGATTTAAATGTTGAATACTGTCTCAAACAATGACCTCTGACTGCATGCAGGATGTTTTCTAAATATCGTAAAGAATAACCAAGAGAGATCAGCAATTATGCCGAGATGTTCAGCAAAATGTTCAGCTTGCCATATGAACTAACAAGCCTAAAGTAAAATCCTTGTTCAGTCCCTTATGGGCCTTTCACACTGAATACGTCAGATGCGTCAAATGTGTCAAAAACCGGTCTAAAAAGCATTATTTTCAATGAGACGTGTTGCTTTTTAGACGCGTCAGAAGCATTGCGTCAAAAGCCGACCTAAACCGACGCTTCTGATGGGAGTGCGCATTGCCGCTTGTCAGCAGGCTGACGCAGTCAAAGTTCAATCCAATCCAACTTTCAATGCTCTGAGCTGTGACGTACCTTTGTGTTGTCCAATAGGAACGACGCGTTGGGCCAAAATACAGAAGACTAGTGGCAGAAACCACTGATCTCTACAAAATGGATTGGTACAGATACCACTGATCTGTGCAAAAACATAAGTGTCACAGGACTGCTCATTTATGGAGCAGTTTTCTGAAGAAAAATCCTTCGAAATGTTTTTTGTTGTTTTTTTTTTTACCTTAGAATTTCTGATTACTGTTAAAAAAGTTTAGAACACTTGTAATTAAAATAGCTAAATAAATCGATAATGGATCTATAGAAACCTTTCATCTGTAAATTAAAACCACCTGTTATTTCAGATTAGATAATTTCTTGTTTAACATAAGGAACCTCGGACATTTATTTTTAGACAAAATAACATGGAAATTTGTGCATTTTTTTATGTCTGGTAGATTATCTCAATGCAACTAGAAAAACAGACTGTAAATAAATACAAATGTTTATTATAAATGCAACAGGAAATAATTTAACAATGACTGCAGCGTGATTGTAAAGTAGGATTTCTGTGACATAAACCTCATGATGAATTTTTTTAATGGTCATTTCAACTTGTAATTTCACCAAAATATGTACGCAAGTGCCTTTAATTTATCAGGACAGAGTCATTTCTAAAATATGAATTTGAGCACAGTAAGTGGAGAGCTTCTATCTGTGCAAATGTCTTTGGACTTTGATTCATGGACATTTTTAATGAGCCGTTCATTTATTGTTAAAATATAAAATGAAGCAGCTTTTTAAAAAATAATAAAATACTTGCTGTTGAAAGAGCCTTTTATTTAGAAGCAGGTGATTTTATGTTGGATTGTCTGGACCAGATGAAGGTCTCTTCTGCAGCTTTGAACTCTGGTTGTGTTGCTGAAGACACTTTTGTCCTATTTTGAAGAGCAGAGATGTTTTCTTTCGACTGGACTTCGTGGTGTTCAGCTCATCAATGGAAGTTTGGTTGTCTGCACAGCAAATGTTCCTTGGGACAAATAAAAATATGTCTTTAAATATAAAGAAACACTAAACAGTTTATATATAAAAAAGGAAAAAAAACAGGAAAAAAACGATGGAACAAAAACACCCGAAAAAATAAGTTATTTAAAGTTGAGCTTTTGTGGTGTCTGAAAAAAGCTGTAACTTTATTTGGTAAAAATAAAAAAGACTGAACCAATTACAAATTAAAGCGTTCACTCAGATCAACTGTGCTAAAAGGCTACACTAATGTTAGCTGATCAATAAACCTTCACAGCAGTTCAGTAAACGTCACGTTTTATTTTTACATTATTCTCACCTCGATAAAGCTGCAGAACTAAACTCTGTTGGGCAAACTGGGACTTCGCATATATCCAAAAAGTGGGAGATTTCGGACTGAGTGGGTTTGCTCCATCACCCCGGCTGCCTGCCTCGCTCTGCCCAGTGATGATGCCTAAAGGCCGGCTTCTTCGTGCAGGTCAGCCCGCTGTCGCGGTTCGATCGATATCCCACCAAGTCGTCAGTCCTCCCTCGGTCAGTGTCACTCCGAAAAGTAGCTGAGAAAAAGCTTCTCCCAGCAGGGTGATGGGAGAATCGTTCTACTGCTGTTTTTTAAAGCTTTTTTTGTGGTTCAGGCGACCCAAATTCAAGATGGCGATCGCTGAACTTTTTTCAGGTTGTGGAAACAGCCAGAGTGTGACGTAGCCGCAATCTCCGCCCCCTTGCCGCTTCCGAAGCGACGCGTCTAACGTCATGCGTTGGATGCGTCCGACGGATTGGGACATGTTGACGGATTGGCCTGACGTATTCAGTGTGAAAGGCCCATTACACTGATGATAAAGATTAAAGGTGAGGTTGAGTAGATCAGGATCGGTAATTTTGACATGAAGAGAGCAGCAGTGATGAGTAGAAAGATGTCTAGAGACCAGGCAATATTAGTACATCCACCAAGGACGTAATAAAATCATCATTGGTGTTTATTTATTTGTCTGTCTATCTGTCAGTGTGTTAGCAAGATTATGTCAAAACTACTGCACAGATTTTGACAAAATTATCACCACAGATACATATTTGACCATGGAAGAACCCATTAAATTTTGGAGGTGATCCGGATCTGGAGTCTGGCTCAAGTTTCACTTTATATGGGCTTTGAAGGATTACTGTTAGCAGGATTAAGTCAAAACTACTGCATGGATTTTGATAACATTTTCAACACAGTTAGATATTAAGCCATGGAAGACTCCATTAAATTTTGGTGGTGATCTGGATCCATATCCAGATTCTGGATCAAGTTTCACATTATATAGGGTTTAAAGGATTACATCAAAACTACTTCAAGGATTCTCACCAAATTTTCACCACAGATACATGTTAGGCCATAGAAGACTCCACTGAATTTTGGAGGTGATCAAGATCCAGATATGGATTCTGGATCAGGATTTCTCTTTATATAGGCTTTGTAGGATTTCTTCAAAACTAATAGTCTCACATTTTTTGGTCACAAAATTATTCAGATTTTTGTGACAGGGTTTCTTTTTTAACTCACTATTACTAACCCTACTCCTACCCCCAACGCTAACCTTAACCATAACCTAACCCTACTCCTTCCCCTAACCCTAACCATAAACAAGCGACCCCCGCTGCACTTTTAATTACGTGCAACCATTACAGAATGAATTAGAATGAATTTGTGCTCCCATGATGAAAATTTTGCACTTTTCATGACAATATGATGACCCAATAGATGAATGTATATTTTGTGCTGCTGAATCATGACAATCCATGAGACTGAGTTGCAGATAGATACTAGGGCATGGAAGATTGAATTTTGGAGGTGATCCAGATCCGGATTTGCGGACGTCAGAAATACAACCCCTGGCAATAATTATGGAATCACCGGCCTCGGAGGATGTTCATTCAGTTGTTTAATTTTGTAGAATAAAAGCAGATCACAGACATGACACAAAACTCAAGTCATTTCAAATGGCAACTTTCTGGCTTTAAGAAACACTACAGGAAATCAAGAAAAAAAATTGTGGCAGTCAGTAACGGTTACTTTTTTAGACCAAGCAGAGGGAAAAAAATATGGACTCACTCAATTCTGAGGAATAAATTATGGAATCACCCTGTAAATTTTCATCCCCAAAACTAACACCTGCATCAAATCAGATCTGCTCATTAGTCTGCATCTAAAAAGGAGTGATCACACCTTGGAGAGCTGTTGCACCAAGTGGACTGACATGAATCATGGCTCCAACACGAGAGATGTCAATTGAAACAAAGGAGAGGATTATCAAACTCTTAAAAGAGGGTAAATCATCATGCAATGTTGCAAAAGATGTTGGTTGTTCACAGTCAGCTGTGTCTAAACTCTGGACCAAATACAAACAACATGGGAAGGTTGTTAAAGGCAAACATACTGGTAGACCAAGGAAGACATCAAAGCATCAAGACAGAAAACTTAAAGCAATATCTCTCAAAAATCAAAAATGCACAACAAAACAAATGAGAAACGAATGGGAGGAAACTGGAGTCAACGTCTGTGACCGAACTGTAAGAAACCGCCTAAAGGAAATGGGATTTACATACAGAAAAGCTAAACGAAAGCCATCATTAACACCTAAACAGAAAAAAACAAGGTTACAATGGGCTAAGGAAAAGCAATCGTAGACTGTGGATGACAGAATGAAAGTCATATTCAGTGATGAATCTCGAATCTGCATTGGGCAAGGTGATCATCCTGGAACGTTTGTTTGGTGCCGTTCCAATGAGATTTATAAAGATGACTGCCTGAAGAGAACATCTAAATTTCCACAGTCATTGATGATATGGGGCTGCATGTTAGGTAAAGGCACTGGGGAGATGGCTGTCATTACATCATCAATAAATGCACAAGTTTACGTTGATATTTTGGACACTTTTCTTATCCCATCAATTGAAAGGATGTTTGGGGATGATGAAATCATTTTTCAAGATGATAGCCATAGAGCAAATACTGTGAAATCATTCCTTGCAAAAAGTCACATAGGGTCAATGGGCCTCATGTGTCAAAGTTGCGCACCTGTGGCATAAATTTACGGTGTAAATTTGAAGTACACCAAAGTTGCCGTGACATGTATCAAGCAGTGCGCACCTGCCCAGTTCCAGCGTACGCCTGACGTGACCTTGATAAATGCGGCGGGTGAAAACAATCGTAATTATAATAAACACGCCCATAAATATTCAGACTCCGCTTCAGACACACCCTTATTTTACGACATGGAAGCCAGGAAGACGGCAAAGAAAAAGAACTCCACCAATCACGATGCGTACCAATAGAGCGTCAAAAGCGGCCGTCGTATCAATTGTTTTGTATTATAATCAAAAAAGTGTTACAGTGGTCCCTCGTTTATCGCGGGAGTTACGTTCTAAAAATAGCCCGTAATACGCGAAACTGCGACGTAGTCAGCATTATTTTTTAAAATTATTATAAACGTTTCAAAGCTGTAAAACCACTTTATACACTTTCTGAATCAGGCATGAACATTTTCTCATTTTCTCTCATGTGTAAACACTCTCAAAGTTCAAATCTTTGTAGAGAAATAAGACCAAACTGTTTTCAGGCCCAAACATTTGTTTGAGAAATAAAAATAGAACATTTTCCTATAAATAATTATGATGGCTTTTAGAACTAATCAATTTAATTTTAACGATCAACGTATGAGGTTGGACACATAAGAAATTATTAATAGTGACTGACCAGTATTTCACAGATTGCGCCTCCTCGTCCTGACGCCGCGCCTTTTTCCACTCACACCTCACTGCAGGTGTCTGTTTCCGAGTGACAAACACAGTTATGGGTAGTTGTTGGCACTCTTTTTTCTTCTGGGCGAGAAGATTCTTATAAACAGACCCGCAGAACACAGAACACTGTAAAAAAAAGGCATGCAAAATTGGACTAAAAACTCTGCAAAACGGCGAGGCCGCGAAAGGTGAACCGTGTTATAGGGAGGGACCAATGTATTCTGTTTTCACATGTCAATAATTCTTGACATGTGGATATTTGTTCACTCAATTAATAAGACACGCCTAATTTTTCAGATTTCTTTATTCTTAAAATGTATTTCTTTATTTATTTTATTGTGACAAACGAATGGAGAAGACAAAACCTGATTGCAGCACGGGTGAAGGGAATGACAACACTACAGTTGTAATTATCAATTTCATTGTCTAAAATGATCACACCACATAAAGTTAAGCGCAGCGCTGCTCTGGCTCCAGGCTCGAAGTCTGGAGAAAAAGGCGAGCAGCGCTTTCTTTGTAGTCAGCGCTGTGACCACGGATCGTGCTCGATAGACCAACAATCCCGCAAAAGCGGGATTTGTATTGATTATTATGTAGTATAATCAGGAAAGTGTTATTTATGTAACATATGCATTGATTTGTATAATGGCACTGTTTATCATGTTTATCATTTTCATTTTTATGTGGATTCCAGCGCTGGTTCATTTTGGTGTATAATTTACACCACCCCTCGAATTGGTGTATATTTTCAGTGCAGCGTACGCCAACGACCACATTGATAAATGCCAAGTAGTGCAGCCATTTTGGCGTACACCCCATATACGCTCAAATATCGCTGTACGCACGTTGATACATGAGGCCCAATGTCATGGCCTGCAAATAGTCCGGATCTTAATCCAATTGAAAATCTTTGGTGGAAGTTGAAGAAAATGGTCCATGACAAGGCTCCAACCTGCAAAGCTGATCTGGCAACAGCAATCAGAGAAAGTTGGAGCCAGATTGATGAAGAGTACTGTTTGTCACTCATTAAGTCCATGCCTCAGAGACTGCAAGCTGTTATAAAAGCCAGAGGTGGTGCAACAAAATACTAGTGATGTGTTGGAGCATTCTTTTGTTTTTCATGATTCCAAATTTTTTTCCTCAGAATTGAGTGATTCCATATTTCTTTCCCTCTGCTTGGTCTAAAAAAGTAACCGTTACTGACTGCCACAATTTCTTATAGTGTTTCTTAAAGCCAGAAAGTTGCCATTTGAAATTACTTTAGTTTTGTGTCATGTCTGTGATCTGCTTTTATTCTACAAAATTAAACAACTGAATGAACATCCTCCGAGGCCAGTGATTCCATAATTTTTGCCAGGAGTTGTATGTGATTGCTCTTGTTGGTTATGTATTAACTGACAATTTCCAGGTTTGTTGAAGTGTTCATTCTTAAGGGCCCCTTCACACATAGTGTGAATTTGGTTGATTTGCGCATAAAGTATGCATGAAGCAGGAATCATATGCTGCTGAAAGACAGAGTGTCCAGTGTGCGAGCTCGTCGTACCCTCTCGCGGCAGATGTCGGCCAAATTCCAAGTGACATGCATGCACATCTAACACTGCTCACATGGCACTTAGAAAATGTATGGCCATTTGCACTATTATCATGACAACAGTCACCAGACAATCACTGTCATGCTGGCAGTGAAATTTGTCTAAGTGCCCCATGAGTGTGGCTTTGGTCTGGGCGCTGAACTGACAGGAGGTGTGGCTGCAGACAGAAGCGGCTGTGGAGATCTGTAGTTATGGGCATCCCAGCTGGACAACACATATTGTGTTTGGACAGACATGGAATAACAACTGCCCACTGTGATGCGAGTGTGTCTGCTTGCTGTCATCACATGGACATAAATAAAAACATATATCGCTGTGGTGAAGGGCTGCAGTGAGGGCGCGCGCACGCTGCAGCCCATTGGCAGGCTGCCCCTAGGTTGAAATGGACCATCAGATCATAATACGCAGTGGGCGATCTGACTGTCACGTCACCCACGTGAGCTCTGTTCCACACGATGTGGTGTTAGTCCTGCGGTGTGCCGGCAGGACAGGTGCAGGCTGGTAGGACATATGCAGGCTGGCTGGACAAGCGCCGGCAGATGTGAACATGATGAGACGAGCGAACTGCTTCTCATTCATGTCAGTTCGAGTGCGGGCCGGCAGGACACGTGCAAGCTGGGTGGACATGCACCAGCAGATATGGACATGATGAGACGAGCAAACTACTTCTCATTCATGTCACTTCATGAATGTATGTCTGTGACCATTGGTCACCTACAGAGGAACAGATGGGTCATATTTGTTTTGCCCGCTTTAAAAGAGGGATTCAATATAATGCGATGTTTTTGTTTTTATATGGTGTGTGGTTTTATTTTTTTTAATACATCCATGTCCTTCCTGCTATCAGGCAGTTTCCTGCACCTTTCACAGGCCCGCAGTGGTAGCTCAGTGGTAAAGTTTCTGGCTGTCAAGCATAACTTTTGGAAAGCGCGGAATCCCTTGGGTAACTTTTTTTTTTTTCACAGCAGTTGCGCGATGTGGTTGCACATTGCACTGCTACTTGCACTGTGTTCCCACGTGCACAAAACCATTGCAACATGTATTTCTTTTTTTTTTCCTCACAGCAGCTGCGCAGCTGATGACACTGTGTTCCCGCATGCACGAACCATCACACCAGCATCGTGCACTCCTGCCCGTCAGCACGATGTTTCGTTGTGCGCTCATACGAGCTGTTCCGACGGGAGTTCCCCTGAGTTGCACATATTCGCATTATGTGTGAAGGGGCCTGTTGGGTATTTTCTCCTCCAAACATTCTTAAAACCTTTGATAAGACAAACAGAGTCAAGAACCACCAGTGAGACAGAAAGTCAAATTTTACGCGCGGAGTGCAGTCAGGCTATACACCAAAGCTACACTAAAGTCTGGCCTGCGCTTCGCTCTTTTTATTAGTGAATCCCTCATCACATGAACAAAAACTTGTCCTAAGGGTGGGGGAATGACGCAAGACAAGTTTCTTCCCGTAACATAAACACACACGTCAATAAGTGCAGCTGTAAGCAAAAACAGTTTATTTCTTTTACTCGTCGAAGGTCAGCACATCTCATTCATCTGTTGCAGTTATCAGCTGTTCTGCATCTGCCTGGAGTGTCCTGGTCTTCACACTAAGCATCACGTCATAACAGTCAAAACAACCTTCAGTTCTTTTACTCCCAGTTCAGCCTGACCCCAGCATGCTAAAACAAGGTTGAATAACACGTACATTCTCGGGGTTAAGTGCAAACAGCACAACACCGTTCTCATCAGAAAGAAGACAAAAGGTACAAATGTTTAACAGTGATAACATATATATATATATATATATATAAAATCCTTAACATTTCCCACCTGTTTATCACCTGTTAAACATATAGTAGGCATCACCCAGCTTAGTTAGTTAGTTTATTAACTTAGTTTATTCTGTCCACGTTTTTATTAATTGAACACCACCAACAGATGGAAGATTCGAATCCAGCTGCTATTTGATCAACCAGTTTATACTCGTTAGGCACTCCTCTGGGGACTCCTATTGCGTCAATATATGTTGGATTTCCTACTCCTTTCCAATCTCTTTTTACTCTATGTCTGGCTATGCCTTTCTGCCAATCCTCAGGAATAAGAGAGGCTGCATATGTCGTAACGTCTTCAGGGGTCATGGGTAACAATAATGATATTAATGCACAATAACCTGACACATTTCGTGGCAGTCTGTCAAAGATTCTGTTATCACCACACCACCACCATACATCACTCCTACCGACTGGTATAAATGAACTGTTTTTTCTGTATTATTCGACTACACCACTTGTCTTATTACTTTTTCAGCTAAAGCTTCATAGGCTAAGAGTGTGTTAACTCATCACGTCAACAGTTCAAGCTTGAACTGGAGTTGTGAGCTTTTCAATATCATCATAATTCTCAGTACAGTCATTACAGTTTTCTCCACTAAGGTCTGACTGTTTCAATGCTTGATATTTTGGCATAGTTTGTTGGAAGGCCAGATTACACTGTACAAATGTATTTGACACCATTTTGCCAACCATTGTTTTGATATAAGGGATCACACAACACATGCAAAGTCCAATCAGAATTAGGACTATAATAACTGGTGTCACCATTTTCAATAGTAACTGCCAACATGGTCCTGAAGTCAACCAGGACCAGGGATTCCACCGGTTCACGGCTAGGGTGTCTTTATGCATTGCATCACGAAGTTTATTCAGCTCTTCCAATGCGTCCTGCATATCCACTGAATGAATGGAGTCTGGGATGAAAGTACAGCATGTTGTGTTCAGCAGAGCACAAACTCCTCCCTGTGAACCAGTAAGCAAGTCTAAAACCATGCGATTTTGCATCACCATGGTACGTAAAGCATCTATTTCAGTGTTTTGAGCTGCTACTATTTTTTTAGTTACATTCATGAACAGACCCAATCGATAATTCAGAGTTTCAATCATTAATGAATTTTTTTTTTTCCACTCCTATCCAGGGGAACAATGAATGTGCTATTTTATCTCCTACAGACCACAATTTTTTGGTCCTTTAGTACATCCGAGCCCCACATGTGATCATGTGGTAACACATCTGGGTATATCAATCTCCTCCGTCTGGTGCTGCCATTCTTCTCTGTGGAGGTCCTACCACATATGTATGGTCAGTCACCTGGGTAGGTGCACACACACCACCCCAATTTGGTGGGAGACTCATGTACAGTCTGGAACCATAAAGCCAATAGATGTCATCATACACCGGAGTACCATTTACAGGTGGTAGCAAAAACTTACTAACATAAGCACATGATTCATCCGTTCCCCATGGACAGGAGCCTGTATAATTACATCCCCGTCCAATGTGATGAAGATAAGTACCATCCACATATTATGTTTTGGTTAGGCTTAAATTATTTGATAAAACATACGTTTGGGTACACAGACGTTTCTTAATTTTACCTACATTTTTATTCCCTGTCCCGTAAAAGCAAATTGGGAATGGCCGTTGTGATGACAATTTAACGTGATGATATTTTTGCGTTTCCCTTCAGTCTAGTCAATGGAGCAGCACTTGGGCACGCTTGTACGTCCTCTGTTGAAATCCCTATCATATAAGTGGTTGCACTGAGGCAAGTGGTGTTACATCTTATCAGATTTGCTGAGAACTGCTGCCCCCGAAATACAGTTTGATTATGCATCCGTATGATAAGACATTCTGTCACCCTAGCAGGGTACGGTTTAGCCGTCAGAGCTGGGTGTGTTGAGGATATAGGTATTTGCGAACAAACATAACAATTAGTAACGTAATTCCATAGCCAATAAATGAACATGTCTGTACCACATATTAGTATGGTATATATGAGGGTGTCCATCTGTCTCGTTCACATTATGAATAAACCTCTTCTGACGTTGCTTGCGTTGTTCTCTGGCTCGGTCCACAGTGAGCTGCAATTCTTGGGTCAACCACCAGGCCAGGAATCCGAGGAGCACGAAACACACTAAGATCACAACGCAACCGGCTGCCCTACCAACAGTCCGGCAGCGGCGGCGCTGAGCACGCCGCTCCGGGGTCTGCTGTAGTTCAGTCATGATTGCTAGGATACAGTGTTGTTAACCACCTCACCTAATAGTGCAAGGATCTCCCTGCTTCACTGGCATTGAGACAATCTATTGCTAATTAAATAGACTCCCTTTGTAGCCAGACTTCCCCTTACACTGTGGAGGCAGCCAACACACGCTGTATCTTACAGTGACTTAGATGTATCCACGTTGATTTCTCCGCTATCTTTACTGCAGTTGGTGTTGTTAACAGCACTTGGTATAGACCTTCCCAACGAGGACTGGACTCTGATGAACACCCAGTCTCCTGGCTAGACTACTGGAAGGCCGTCCTGTGGAAGATCAAAATTATTCGGCAGTAAATGTGTTTAAGTTATCTCTTTCTGTGTTAATGTCTTTTTCATAAAATTTGCTAATGTTTGTGCCTCATCTGCTGTTTTAGTATCCATGTCAAAATTGGTAGACGATATGGTCGTCCATAAAGTATCTCAAATGGTGTTAACCCTGATGGTGTTGGTGTTATTCTCATATACAATTTTACTAGGTCCAACATTCAATCCAGGTTTGTTTTGTCTCTTCTATACATTTCCTTAATCTTATTTTTATTGTGCCCTTTGTCCTTTCCACTAATCCGGCACTGTGTGGTTGATAAGCACAATGATTTTTGAGATTGACCTGTAGCGCTTCTCCTACGTATTGCACTATTGTATTAACAAATGCGCTCCATTATCTGAATAAACTGTTTCTGGTATTCCAAATCGTGGAATGATGTCTTTGCACAATGCCTTAGCCACTGTAAGTGCATCTGCATGTTTTGTAGGGAACAATTCTACCCATTTTGAGAAGGCATCAATTATGACTAAACAAAATTCCTTCCCTTCATGTTTACTCAGCTGTATATAATCCATATGAATCACTTGAAAGGGATATTGTGGTGTTGGAAATTTGCCTCTTTGGGGTCTCAAATTGCCTTGTGAGTTGTGTTTTGCACATGTCATGCATGCTCTACAATGCTGTTTTGCATATGCATCGAACCCATAAAGACAAAAAATAGATTGCAATTGCGATATCATACCCCCTGATGAGACATGCGTCACGCCATGGCTCATAATAGCTGCCCATTTAAACATATTTTTTGGCAATATGGGTTTCTTTTGTGGTCATATCCGGAGGGGTGTCATATAGGAGAAAAATAGAAAGAGCTGTTGCCGCCTTTGCAGTCCTACGTCTGAAGGACCTGTTGTCCACAATCCTGATGGTACAGAAGAGAGAAGATCATCCTCTTCAGGACTCAACTGAAACACTCAGGATTGTGAAGTGGACACATCAATGTGTGTTCCAGCTGTCAGCACCAATGAGACATTAACTGGCACTTTATACAATTTAGTTGATGGACTGAACTCCGTTCGTGGTCCAACTCTGCTCCAATCAGTGGCTGACAAAGCTGTTATGACTGTCAGTCCCAATTCTTGCCATTCTGTCAAATATGGTTTACAAAGTGACACATGTAATGGCATACCTGTGAATCTCAATTTTAAAACATCTTCAGTGGCACCTGTTACTGTTATGACAGCTGTTGAGTTGCCATCATGAATCAAATCGGTCATTGTCAGCTTCACAGGTGAAACATTTTTCAATTTGTTTTCATACACTGGTGTTCCTGGCAATATGCCACTATGGACTCTAAATACACTCTCAAATCTGCATCTAAACTCTATCCATGGTTCTCCTTCTTTCTGAGTTGTCCTGGTAATTTCAGTATAATTTATCTTTGGTCCTAACACACCTTTTGCCCGTGTAATCATAGCTTCCACTCTTGTTTTCAAGACTGGATCATCGTGGCAATGGTACGCCATCCTGGTCTGCAGGATTCCAGTCTCCGCGTATCTGACTCCATTTTAGGGCCACATGCTTTCATCCACACCTGTTGGACTTCAGGTCCACTAAGGTGGTAAGAACTTCTAATGTTTTCTATATCCTGCATAAATCCCTCAATGTCGACATGTGGCGATGTATCATGTCGACTGCTGCTTTGATATTATCAGCATTCCATGTTCGATATACGAGCATGGTTGATCGCTGTCCTGCTGTTCCTGCACGAGGATTTGGTACTTCTATCATAGGATAGGCACCTCCCTGGTCACTGTGTTCCACCATGGGAGGGGCTGTGGGCACTTTCGCTTGACTGCGTGTTTGTGGTTTTTCTGGTTTTTCACTTTTTACCTTAGGTTTTACTGCTAAATCATACTGTGGTGGCGGTACATCGTCATCCTCTGGTAGAGGAGATAAAGGTGTTGTTGTCACCGACGATCCAGCCGGCGGTGGTTGCTGAGGTTGTTCTGGTTCTCTGTGCTGAATTATCACATCTTCTTCTGCCTTACCTACAGCTTTCTTTTTCCTTGCTTTCTCTAATTGTCGCTTCTCTGCTCCCTTCTGTCTGTTCTCTGCTTCCTCCTCCCAAAATGCCACTAAATCTGCCCCTACTTTCTGCATCTTTTTCTCATCACCTTTATGTTTCTGTTCTAACTCCTTCTTTAGCTTCTGTATGCTGATCAGGTTCAGTCGTCCGTCAAAGTCATGTTTATTAATCCAGGTCTCCAATTTTTTGTTGTTTTTGGATTTTTTGCTTCCATAAATTTCCAGTCGTCAGTTGATAAATTTCCCTTATTTATAGACGTCTTACCCCCCATTTTTATTATCCCTTGTTATAATTTGGACTTCAGACGGGGGCACACCTAGGGTGTTCTAAATCTGAAGTTTTCACACTTTCTTTGGACGTGACAATTAATTTGCCGTCGTGTGGTTGATTCCTTTCACCTCCCCGTAGGAAGCGGAATCACTTGCCTGCTGCTTCCACACGCACGGTTGTCACTAACGTTGTCCAAAGTATTACACTTTCACACAGTTATTTACACTTACACAAAACACTATTTACACATAGAAACACTTTTAATAATCGTACGCGTATTCTTATGCCAGGGGAGCTCGCCCTCCCGTGAAATTTAACTAATGTCCTGCATTAGGGGACTCCGCCGTCCCTGCCAAATTTAACTGCTTTTTTACAGTGCACGTATTTCTACCCGGGATTTCCTTTACGTATTAAAACAGAGGAGTCCGTATCCTCCTTCCGGAATTTAACTACGGGCGTCCCTCGCAACCGTAGAGGAGTCCGCCCTCCTCGCGGAGTTTAACTGCTTTGCATTAACAGACGATTCCACGCCATCGCTTACGGAGTTTAACTGTTTTATGTGATCACTTTTATCCCCTACCGGTACGCGTATATAAACAGAGGAGTCCGCACCCTCCTTACAGAGTTTAACTGCTTTGCATTAACAGACGATTCTGTATCATCGCTTGCGGAATTTAACTGTTTATGTGATCTGATCACCACTCACTCAGTACTATTTACAAAGAAATTCTACTCACTGACTCGACTTCCTGTCTGTCTTCTTCGGGAAAATCTCGTCAACCAGACGATGCCAACGGTGGTCGACAATTGCAGACACGATCAATCGATCGGACCTTGGCCAAGGATTTACGTCTGGACTTGACGACCTCCGCTGGACACCTCCGGTGTTGTTGAGATCCCGGACGTAGCCCCCAGTCAATGTTGGGTATTTTCTCCTCCAAACATTCTTAAAACCTTTGATAAGACAAACAGAGTCAAGAACCACCAGTGAGACAGAAAGTCAAATTTTACGCGCGGAGTGCAGTCAGGCTATACACCAAAGCTACACTAAAGTCTGGCCTGCGCTTCGCTCTTTTTATTAGTGAATCCCTCATCACATGAACAAAAACTTGTCCTAAGGGTGGGGGAATGACGCAAGACAAGTTTCTTCCCGTAACATAAACACACACGTCAATAAGTGCAGCTGTAAGCAAAAACAGTTTCTTTCTTTTACTCGTCGAAGGTCAGCACATCTCGTTCATCTGTTGCAGTTATCAGCTGTTCTGCATCTGCCTGGAGTGTCCTGGTCTTCACACTAAGCATCACGTCATAACAGTCAAAACAACCTTCAGTTCTTTTACTCCCAGTTCAGCCTGACCCCAGCATGCTAAAACAAGGTTGAATAACACGTACATTCTCGGGGTTAAGTGCAAACAGCACAACACCGTTCTCATCAGAAAGAAGACAAAAGGTACAAATGTTTAACAGTGATAACATATATATATATATATAAAATCCTCTAAAACACTCAACTCTGAAGAGTGCTTAATCTTGTGCTCCATCCATTCCATAGAAACATAGATAGAAAGAAGCAACATCTGAAAGAAATGTCAGATAAACAGGGTGGATTCAGGAGGCCATTCAGTCAACCACTGTGCGCTGTAAAATCCATCCACAATGGCAGAGATGATATTTGAACAGAGTTGGATGTTTTCTGAGAGTGCCAGGTGGTCACAATAGAAACAAGTTACCTCATTCCTGTAAGGAAGGAGAAATTTCCACTAGCATTTTATGTTTATTATGATATCAGAGTGGGCAGCACTGTGGCTTAGTGGTTAGCACTGTTGCCTCACAGTGAGAAGGTTGTGGGTTCAATTCCTGTGGCCTTTCTGTGTGGAGTTTGCATGTTCTCCCCGTGTTTGCGTGGGTTTCCTCCAGGTGCTCCGGTTTCCTCCCACATCCAAAGACATGCGGGTTAGGTGGATTGGACTCTTTAAATTGTCCATAGGTGTGTGTGTGGGTGGGTCTGTGTTTGTTTGTCTGTTTGTGGCCCTGCAACAGACTGGCGTCCTGTCCTGGGTGTACCCTGCCTCACGCCCTATGACTGCTGGGATAGGCTCCAGTCCCCTGCGACCCATAACTGGATTAAGCGGTAGAAGATGAATGAATGAATGAATGATATCAGAGTGTAAATGTGATGGTGTGGAAAATGGTAGTGCGATTTGGTGGGAGATGAAGGAACAACCTTGTATAATGGTACGCGTGGGCCATTTAAGTTTCCCAATGAAGAGTCTGTATGTTGAACAGTACCGAATGAGATAAAATTGCAGACAAAAAGGCAAATGTGATTTAGTTCTGAGGAAGAGAAACCTGAAAAATAACTATTTGGAGGTGCTCACACAGAAATTTGAGGGTGATTAATGGGCCTCTTTTTCATTGTATTCCAAGTTCTGATACAATTGAGCAGCATGCAGATATGTCATGAGCCAGAGAAAATGGGAGGAGATATGAGAAAAAAAACTTTCAGAAATGGAACCAGATATGGTAGTTTATAATTACTGGATTACAAAACGAAACAAAACTTCAGGCAGGCTATCAAACCACTTCAGGCTTCTTTTACAAGTGAATTTGAACCTTACCACAAGTATCATGCATTATTCCAGAGAAACAAGTAATTAGGAGGGATTAGATGTACTTTTATAAAGCTACTGATTTTTATCAGCTTTGACAGCTTATAAAGCAACTTTATGGAGGGAGATATGATTTAATGTGGTACAATCTGCAGAAAAGTCATGACAGAGAATGACACATTTGATACTAGGAAGAAAGTTATCTTCGATTTTGCTTAAAGCTGTATTATGATCAAGGGGTAAGCTTCCATGGTTCCAAATGAGGCACACCAGGAATTAAAATAATAATAACTAGAAGCACTCAGAGAGTGCAAACCTCTGCCAAGGCCATAGGGTCAATGATGCCAAAGCGATCCCCCAAAGGCAAAGTGACCTATCTGATGTCATTTACTAAATATCATCACATAATGCACGTTTTCATATACAATTAATGTAAAAAATAAACATAAATGATGGAAGACATGTTTTCAATTTAGTCCTGTATATTTACCATAGAGCATAACAGGTACAATAATCAGTGAATTAAATAATACAGGTTTATATGAAATACAACCAGACATATTCTGTGTCCATACACACATTAAGTGTTATGACAAATGCTGAGTACAGTAAATACATAAAATACATGAAAAATCAAAAAAATCCTGGATCTAGATTCTCTTCTGGATCATCACCAAAATTTAATCACCTCTAAGTTAGACCAAAATACACCTCTGGTAAAAATTTCACTGAACTCCATTGAGAACTTTTTGAGTAATCCTGCTAACCAACAAACAAACGGACACGATCAAAAACATAACCTCCTTGGCGGAGGTAATAAGGAAGGAAAAAGTAAAGCGGAAAATAATATTCCACACACATTTATTCAAAACACACAGCAAACTATAATAAACTAGTAACACATCACTCCTACAAACAATCTTTGGTGTGTCACGTGAGGTGAATCTACCCTACGATTGGATTTTGTAAAACCATCTGATGGTGAACCAATTCCGATTGGACAATCACATTGCTCACGCCATCACACAGCTTCTATGAGGAGTACAAAGATGGAGGACGGTGGCTTGAAAGTCCACAGAGTTAACCTTTCAGCAAAAAAAGTAAGTTTCTATCTCATATCATTAATAAAAAGTTATAATGAATATAATGAAGGAAATGCCTTTGACTGAGCAGAGTTTTTCTCTATGGAAAAATATTGAAGTTGTTTGATTGAAATACTGTAAAAAAATGGGAGATTCAACTGGACAGTATTATTTTAATAATACTCTTCAGAGGCTGGTAATTTCATTCAAAAAGTGATGTTTACACAATAAAAGATATTTATTCTCCTGACTTATGTGGCACTGACAGCTAGAGCTGAGAATCTATTCAAATTTCAAAAATCGATTTGATTCCAATTCTTAAGATTCAGAATTGATTATTTCGATTCGGGTTAGTGTTATTAAAACCGTTTTCGAGCTGTTGCCTTATCGTCTAATTATGCAACATATAATACTTGTATTATATTGACATTTGACAGCAAATTAATGAAGTATTGGTAGTAAGTAATGATGGCTATAAGACTGATGGCACGCACCAATCCCCCTCCCAGAATGATAGAGTAATATTTTTATTTTACAAACAGGCTGAATGGCAGCCAAACGAAATACCTGGTTCATTGGCGCAGACACAGGTTCATTTCTACAGGCTTCCATGTTTTGGCCTGATGCCTCATTTCTTTTGGGTTTAACGTAAGGCTGTAAAAAAGATAATGAAAAAAACAAACAAACAAAACAAACAAACAACAACAAAAAAAACTATGGCTTTATTTCACAAAATGTGGCCCTCAAAATGCAGGCAACAGTGTTTCAGGGAGTTATAAATTTAAAAATTTTCCTGGGGCAAATGGTCCCAGACATGGCCATCAGGTATTACAAAGACTTAGTGTCCATCTGTCCATCCGTCTTTCTGTCTGTGCTTAGCATATGTCCATTCCTATTACTGCCACATCTTCAAATTCACAGGGAACATTCTTGGGACACAGACCTTGGACAAGTTCAAAGATGGCTAAAGTTGATCTCTTTTACAATCACAATTCCAATGAAGTTGAGACGTGTAAAATGTAAATAAAATAGAAAACAATGATTTGCAAATCCTCCTTAACCTATATTTAATTGAATAATCCACCAAGACAAGATATTTAATGTTCAAACAGATAAACTTTGTTGTTTTGGGGCAAATATTTGCTCATTTTGAAATCTATTTTCAAAACACATTTCAAAAAAGTTGGGACGTGGCAACAAAAGACTGGGAAAGTCGATGAATGTTCAAAGAACACCTAACTGGAAACAGGTGAGTGTTATGATTGGGTATAAAAGGAGCTTCCCCAAAAGGTTCAGCCATTCACAAGGAAAGATGGCATGAGGATCACCACTTTGTGAACAACTGTGTGAAAAAATAGTTCAACAGTTTAAGAACAATGTTTCTCAATGTTAAATTGCAAGGAATTTAGGGATTCCATCATCTACAGTCCATAATATAATCAGAAGATTCAGAGAATCTGGAGAACTTTCTGCACATAAGTGGCAAGGCCGAAAACCAACATTGAATGCCCATGACCTTCGATCACTCAGGCAGCACTGCATTAAAAACTAATATCATTGTGTAAAGGATCTTGCCGCGTGGGCTGAGGAACACTTCAGAAAACCACTGTCAGTTAACACAGTTCGTTGCTACATCTATACAAGTACAAGTTAAAACTCCACCATACAACAAGAAAGCCACACATCAACAACATCCAGAAATGCTGCCACCTTCTCTGGGCCCGAGCTCATATGAAATGGACAGACGCAGTGTGGAAAACTGTGCTGTGGTCTGATGAGTCCACATTTCAAATTGTTTTTGGAAATCATGGATGTTGTGTCCTCTGGACAAAAGAAGAAAAAGACCATCCAGATTGTTACCAGCACAAAGCTCAAAAGCCAGCATCTGTGATGGTATGGGGTGTGTTAGTGCCCATGCCATGGGCAACTTACACATCTGTGATCGCACCAACAATTCTGAAAGGTACATCCAGGTTTTGGAGCAACACATGCTGCCATCCAAGCAACGTCTTTTTCAGGGACGTCCCTGCTTATTTCAGCAAGATAATGCCAAGCCACATTCTGCACATGTTACAACAGTGTGGCTTCGTAGTAAAAGAGTGCGGGTACTAAACTGGCCTGCCTGCAGTCCAGACCTGTCACCCATTGAAAATGTGTGGCGCATTATGAAGCGCAAAATATGACAATGAAGACCACGGACTGTTGAACAATTAAAGTCATATATCAAGCAAGAAGGGGAAAGAATTCCACCTACAACGCTTCAGCAATTAGTGTCTTCAGTTCCCAAATGCTTATTGAGTGTTGTTAGAAGGAAAGGTGATGTAACACAGTGGTAAACATACCACTGTCCCAACTTTTTTGAAACGTGTTGCAGGCATCCATTTCAAAATGAGCAAATATTTGCACAAATTGAAGAGGATTTGAAAATCATTGTATTCTGTTTTTATTTACATTTTACACAGCGTCTCAGCTTCATTGGAATTGGGGTGGAAGAGATCACAATGTAACATTCTGTTTCCTATTTTTATGTTATACAGCTGAGGATATTTTAGCACTGCATTATATTTCTTTCTATTGCTGTCATCACTCTTTGTAGTCTTATTCGTCATCCACTTCAGAGTTTCCTGCACACAGTAGCACTGTTTCCATGCTGCTGTGCATAAATGGTGCTCAGTGTGTCGAACTGCACAGCACTATTTGCATCTAATGATCATTGACTGGATAATTACATATTTGGCTATGACTTCTACTTATTACATCAATGTCATGCCAATAATTACACTACAGAATACATTTCAAGTAATTGCTGCAATAATAACTAATGATGTATTTTTGTACTCACACATTCCTTCCAATGGTGTGCAACCATTATGGTTCTCAGCAGATGAGCTGAGAAGCTGTGCATCAGATATGTTTGAATTTTGGTAATGAATGACAGTCATCTGAATATCATGCACCTTTCAAAACAGAATGCTGTTGCTGCAAGAGGTTGCTGATGGTGGTTGGAAAACTTAATTTTGCAATATGTTGACATCAACATACATTACACAGAGCAAATGATTCATTTTGCTGACAAGACATATTCAGGTCTGAATTCTCACTTTTTAAAAATTTTAATAATACAACCCATTGTGCATGTAAATCACAGTAAATCTAGTATATATTGCTACTAATATTACTACTACTACTACTACTACAAATAATAATAATAATAATAAGAAGAAGAAGAAGTAGATGATGATGATGAAGAAGAAGAACAATAACAACAGGGATGCACCATACTATCTCAGGAGCAGACTAGGCCTGTGAGCACAAGATATAGGACACAGATCACAACATTGATCCAGACTGGATCAAACTATGCAAAAAGGACTTACAAAAGGTGCAACAAGTTTGTGGTTGGTGGTCATATAGTCCATTGAGCCTGTATCACTATAAGATTGTCCAACAACTTTCCAGAAGAATATGATCAATCTCCTCAACTTCACCGCAGTACTGGACTCACATTTCTAGCATTGCCACTGTGGATACTGAAACAGCTATCCAGTGCAATGAGCAATCCGTCAACATGGCACCATATGTCCATCTCCAGAGACACTTTGCTCTCTAGTGGTATCTTCTTGTCCAGTAAACCAAACAGTTTCACCCAACTTGTTTAATACAGTATGTGTGTCAACCTCAGATGGAAGGTGGCAGCAGAGTTACAAAAGATTTTTCTACATGTGTCAAACAATAATCTTTGCAAAGCCTGTTATGGAGTTTGAAGTGATCAGCCTGGCTGACCACATACAGTCCCAGATGTAGTTTAACAAGTGATAAAAACAATATATGAAATGAATGGTTTGAGGAGAATATACTGAATTTTAACATTTTTACCATTTTCCACTAAGCCCACCACAGGAGGGCTGAAAACAAGTTTCCAAAGAGCAATACAGTTTATTAAAGTAGATTCTGGGACTTCAATGTATTGTTTTACAATGCCTGCAAAAAAAAACAAAAAAAAACAGCTGGAACATGTTGCACCACATTGCGCCTCTGTTGTGGAGAAAACAAAATAAAAACACACACCATAAATAAAAACACAGCATTTTATTAAATCCCTCTTATAGAGCAGACAATACAAGTATGAACCGTCTGTTCCTCTATCGATGACCCGTGGACACAGACGTACAGTCATGAAATGACATGAATGAAGCAGTGCGCTGTTATCATGTCCACATCTGCTGGCCCGGATGTCCAGCAGGCTCAAGCCATCACATGTCCAGGCCCGTTTGAAGTTCACCAGTGACCATCTGGATGATCCAGAGGAGGCATGGGAGAAGGTCATGTAGTCAGATGTGACCAGAATAGAGCTTTTTGGAATCAACTGCACTTGCCATGTTTAGAAGATGAGAACAACCCCAATAAAACCATCCCAACTGTGAAGCATGGGGGGTGGAAACATCATACTCTGGGGGTGCTCTTCTGCAAAGGGGACAGGACGACTGCACCGTATTGAAGGGAGGATGGGTGGGGTCATGTATTGTGAGATTTTGGCAAGCAACCTCCTTCCCTCAGTAAGAGCATTGAAGATGGGTCATGGCTGGGTCTTCCAGCATGACAATGACCCCAAACACACAGCCAGGGCAACTAACGAGGGGCTCCGTAAGAAGCATTTCAAGGTCCTGGAGTGGCCTGGCTAGTCTCCAGACCTGAACTCAATAGAAAATCTTTGGAGGGAGCTGAAACTCCAAACCTGAAAGATTTGGAGAAGATCTGTATGGAGGAGTGGACCAAAATCCCTGCTGCAGTGTGTGCAAACCTGGTGAAAAACTACAGGAAACATTTGACCTCTGTAATTGCAAACAAAGGCTACTGTACCAGATATTAACATTGATTTTCACAGGTGTTGAAATACGTATTTGCAGCAGTAACATATAAATAAATTATTAAAAAATCATACATTGTGATTTTCAGATGGTTTTTTTTTTTTTTTTTTTAGATTATGTCTCTCACAGTGGAAGAACATGCAAAATTGTAGGGTGTTCAAATACTTATTTTCCTCACTGTATGTGTGTATATATATATATATATATAATATATATATCCAGTTTATGGGTCAGTTATTGCAGGAGGTCTTGATCACAAACCTAATCACTGCAAAAATGACTTTTTTTTTTTTTTTTTTGGCGGGGGTCACTGCAGCCTGAGGAGGTGATCCAAGCAGCTCTGCATCTGGTGTGATGGTCCCAAGTCTGTCCCACTCCAGGGACAGTGTCAGGTGAGGAGTTTGACTGGGACAGTCCACCTGTCAAACTCACAGAGGACAGAAACCTCCCTCTCCGGTAAACGGCTCAATAATCTAATGAGAAACGTAGAAAAACAAACTACACTAGTTTCTAACCTCAGGAAGGTAGACAATGAGCTACAATCTTATTTTTAACCCAACCCAGTCTCACGGCATGTCATGATTCAGCAGCACAAAATATACATTAATTATTGGTTTGTGATATTGTGAGGAAAAGCACCTCATTTCGTCACGGCAGCACAAATTCATTCTAATTCATTCCATGATGGCTGCACGAAATTAAAAGTGAAGCGGGGGGGTGGGGTTATCGTTAGGGTTGGGGGAAGGAGTAGGGTTAGCAGTAGTGAGTTAAAAAAAACAAAAACATCATGATAATTTGACTCATTTTGTGATGGGACCACAAAAAAAAAAAAGTGCGACTGGGCTGTTTTATCTGTACGAACCGTCCTCTGCGCCAGAAAAATAATGACCCGAACGAGCAGTTGGCTCAAAAATGAAAACTTCAGGACTGTCTACAAACTGCAAAAACAAGACACCAGAAAAAAAATATTCAATTCATTCAGTGAGGTGTCACCAAATTCACTGAACACATCAATGGTCTCCTACTGGATATAAGAACAGGGGTATGTAAATGTTTGATCAGGGTAATTTGGGTAGTTTCTGTTATTATGGTTTAAAAAGAGTAAACAGTTGTTTGACAATAAATGGCCTTCACCCAACCACTGACTATTAGTGAAAAAATGTTTTTCTGTTATCATTCATATTCTCTGAAAAATGGCAAAGATAGGTCAATAGATAGATAGATAGATAGAAAACACTGCAAAACCTTCCCATATTTTACAGTCACCGTGTTAACATCCTTTGCTGCACACATATTTCATGTCAATAAGTTGGTTCCTTCCAATATATTCTACACTAAAAACAATGCCTCAGCATCTTTAATAAGCCTGTAACCATGAAAAACACAAGTCCCATCCAACTGACTCAGCATCAATTAAATTGTGCTGCCTCAGGATACTGCAAGCTGTCAGTCTCACACTGGGCAACATCTGTCTATACACCAAATCCCTTTCTTCACATTTATTTTTAGTAAACCAGCATTATGAAAGAAGGACTGCAGGTAGAGAAAAACATGACAAACAAGAGAGTGTGAAAATCATATCAAACCTGGCAGCCATATGCTACAATGTCCGAACAAAATGCCACAATAGTACACATAGCCAATTTAAATTTATTTTCAATTATATAGCGCCAAATCACAACAGAGATGCCTCAAGGTGCTTCACACAAGTAAGGTCTAACCTTACTAACCCCCAGAGCAGCAGTGGTAAGGAAAAACTCCCTCTGAGGAAGAAACCTCAAGCAGACCAGACTCAAAGGGGGGACCCTCTGCTTGGGCCATGCTACAGACACAAATTACAGAACAATTCACAAAACAAATGTACAGGAAATGCTGGTGGTGCACAGGACAGGAGGGTCTCCAGCACAAATACCACAGCCATCTCTGGATGGAGCTGCACCTTAAACAGAGAGAAAAAACAGAATCAGGCATCAGAAAGGCAAGAAATATATAATTTGCCACCATTAAACAACTAGAAATACAGGAAATACAAAGGTGATCACCGGCCACTAGCCCGAAGCTTCACTAAAAGACCCAGAACTTAGGTAAAGTTGAGGCTGTGGCATGCTCCATTTCCTAATAAATTAATTAAAACTATACTATGCCAGTATGCTAACCATATGGGAAAATAAGTGCGTCTTACGTCTGGACTTGAAAGTATCCACAGAATCTGACTGTTTTATTGACGCAGGGAGATCATTCCACAGAACATGGGCATGGCAAGAGAAAGCTCTATGACCTGTAGACTTCTTTTTCACCCTAGGGACACAAAGTAGTCCTGCACCCTGAAAACGCAAAGCACGGGCCGGTATGTAAGGTTTACTTAGGTCAGCTAGGTAGGGAGGTGCCAGTCCGTGAACAATTTTATAGACTAGTAGGAGAAATCTGATCTCACTGGGACAGGAAGCCAGTGAAGGGATGCCAAAATGGGTGTAATGTGGTTGAATTTTCTGCGTCGTGTCAAAAGTCTGGCTGCAGCATTTGAACCAATTGGAGAGCCCTAATGCTGGACTGCGGTAAACCAGAAAATAGAACATTGCAGTAGTCCAATCTAGAAGAGATAAACACATGGGTTAGGGTCTCAGCATTAGCCATAGACAGAATGGGACGAAGCGTCGCTATATTTCGCAGGTGGAAGAAAGCAGTCCTAGTAATATTTCTAATGTGGAGGTCAAAGGACAATGTCGGATCAAAAACTACCCCAAGGTTCTTAGTCAGTGTGATGTATGACACACAAGCCGAGGCTAAGAGTTAACTGGTTAAATTGATGCCAATGTCTCACTGGACTAAGAACCATCATTTCAGTGTTATCAGAGTTTGAATGAATGAATGAATGAATTTATTCAGCACACACACAGTCCAAAACAACAACAACAAAACTTAAAGTGAAGAAAGAAAATGGATTAACAATGCATCCGTGTGCCTGAAAGGGTATAGGCAGAAGCAAAGCTTATTAAAGCCTACCCCTTTAACCAAAAATAAAGTGATCTAGACCAAAAGGAGTGTGTGTGTGTGTGTGTGTGGGGGGGGGGGGGGAACCCATCTATTCCCACTCCCATTTTCAAACACATAAAACTCTTCAGCTTAAGGGACACAATCCAAATGGTACCAAACAAATTTACATTTACAAATTTACATTTACGATTGGCAACACACAAAACTAATCCTTCTTCAGCAGATACATATCTTGAAAACATCATGTCTTCATATTGCTTTTTAAACTGATTGATATTTGTATATTTGAGTTCATCCGTCAGGTTATTCCATAGTCTAGGGTCACACATGGAGACACAGAAACCTTTCCTGGTTGTCCGAGCGCCAGCAAATTTTAAATGATACAAGCCCCGTAAATTATATTTTCCCTCTCTCTCAGTAAAAAAATCTTGAATTCTAAAGGCCACTTGTTTATTTTTCAATTTGTACATTAATTGAACAGTCTTGAACCAAATCATATTGTGTAGTTTTAATATTTGAGATTTAATGAACAATGGGTTGGTGTGGTCTCGATAACCTGCGTTATGAATTGTTCTTAATGCTCTTTTTTGAAGACTGAATAATGTTGCACTGTAGTTTTATAACTGTTGCCCCAAACTTCAGCACAGTAAGTCAGGTAGGGTGCAACCAATGAACAATACAGAGTATGAAGTGCTCTGCAATCAAGAACATGCTTTGCTTTATTTACTACTGCAATATGCTTTGATACCTTCACTTGAACATGTTGAATATGAGCTTTGCAATTAATTTTTTCATCAATAATGACACCTAAAAATTATTTTCTTTGACACCTTCTATGTTTACCCCTTGTATATTTAACTGTATTTGTATGTTTTTTATAATTTCCAAATAATATTAATTTAGTTTTTGACAAATTTAATGATAATTTGTTAATATCAAACCATCTCTTTAACTTTATCATGTCAGTTCCTAAATCATCTTAAAAGCAGGACGTTTCTAGACATCCAACTTCTCACTGATGCAAGGCAATCTTCTAAGGATTTTATGTGAATGAGATTACCAGCAGTTATCGACATGTATAACTGAGTATCATCAGCATAGCAGTGAAAGGTAATCCCAAAATGCCACAATATGTGCCCAAGGGGTGCTATATAAAGGGAAAAAAAAGCAGGGGGCCTAAGATGGACCCCTGTGGAACCCCAAATTTAATTTCACTAAGGTTAGAGGTAGTGTTACTGTACAAAACACAGTGAGAACGACTGGTCAAGTATGACATCAACCATGTAAGTGCACTCCCAGTAATCCCAAAGTGATTGTCTCGTATAGAAAACTATAGGCCCATTGCACTAGCAAGTGTGTTGTTAAAAGTCTTGGTCTTAGATTTAGTCATCATATCTCCCTACTCTGCTGGACTGCAGCAGAGTAGCAGTTGCTCAGAGTTTGCGCAGAATATGGTCAATAATTTGACATTAACTTTAACCCAAAAAAGACTGAGGTAATGGCTGTTAGGACAAAGGAGGATAGAACAAAGATATTTCCCCTTTTCACACTGTCAGACAAAGTATTAACTGTTGTGGACAAGGTCAAATATCTTGGTCATATTATTAAAAATGACCTATGTGATGATGATGATATACAGAGACAGTATTGTGAAGTGTATGCACAAGCTAACATGGATGGTGGCACGTAAATTCCACGTGTTCAGATTTTGTTAAAGTTGCTTTGTTTAAAGCCTACTGTACATCACTGTATACTGCCCACTTGTGGTGCAGTTATAGTAAGGCCAAGATGCAGAAGTTACAAGTGGCATATAATGATGCACTACGGATCCTGTTGAAGGGCCCTCGTTGGACGAGTGCCAGCCAGTTGTTTATGCAAAATAATGTTCCTATTCTAAATGTTGTGATCAGAAATCTTGTGTACAAGTTTTTATTGTGATTGGAGGACTCCAAAAATAAAATAATTGTTGTTTTAATAATGCCACAAAAGAGCAGCATCAGATACACCTCCTGTTATTGGAGACAATGGAGGATGTGTCTGTATGGACTATAGTGTTTATAGAGTATGTACTCTCTATTTCTATATATTGTCTGTTGTTTTTTGTTTTTTTTATATTTTCATTTTATTTTAAATTTTTAAAATTTTTCATATGGACCAATAGTGTCTGAAATAAAGTTTGATTGATTGATTGAATGATTTTCCAGTCTATCAAGCAGAATATGATGATCAACAGTATCAAATGCAGCACTGAGATCTAACAGCACTAGAACCATAGTGGTGTCCGAATTCATTGCAAGCAGACGATCATTCACCACTTTAGTGAGAGCCGTCTCTGTGGAATGATATTTTCTAAAAGCAGACTGCAGTGGCTCAAAGAGATTATTCTCAGTAAGATAGTCCACGAGCTGCTGTGACACCACTTTTTCCAGAATTTTAAAGCAAAATGATAGATTTGATATTGGCCAATAGTTTTTCAATACACTAGGGTCAAGATTAGGTTTCTTAAGTAATGGTTTAATCACTGCAGATTTGAAACATTTAGGAACAGATCCAGAAGGTAAAGAAATTAATAACTATTAATAATAATTAATAACTTCCAGTACAGTCGGCCCAAGAGTGGGCCACAGGTCCAACAGTTTTGTTGGTATCGAATCAAATAAACAGGTTGTGCTTTTTGTTGACATTACGAGTTTCGTTAGCATGCCTAGAGAGACACTGTCAAATTCT
Organism: Thalassophryne amazonica; assembly: GCF_902500255.1. Lineage (NCBI taxonomy): Eukaryota > Metazoa > Chordata > Actinopteri > Batrachoidiformes > Batrachoididae > Thalassophryne > Thalassophryne amazonica. The sequence goes on along the minus strand of NC_047110.1, from coordinate 34,253,148 downwards.
GTAAATATAGGTAATACCTCAGTAATGGCACCCACCTCAATAGCAGAGTGTAGTGGCTGGGGTAAGGCATGCTGGGATATGTTTAACCTAATGTCTTCTATTTTATTCTCAAAATAATCCAGGAAATCTTGTGCTGTAAAAGGAGAGCAAACTACAGTTTGGTTGTCCATGAAAAAGTGTTGCCACTGTGTCGAACAAAAACTTTGAGTTATGCTTGTTTTAGTTGATCAAATCAGAGTATTAGGTCCACCAGTAATGCATGCTTATAGTCTAAGATAGCATCATGCCACGCAAGGTGGCATACTTCTAATTTTGAACTACGCCATTTCCGTTCTAGACCTTTAGCCTTATACTAGGTCACGCAGGTAATCAATGAACCAAGGTGACTGTGTTTTGGGGGAGCACTGTTTTAACACAGGTGACACAATCATGTCGAGTGTAGTTTTGAGCACTGAGTTTAAAATATCCACAAGACTGTCTACTGATTGGGTATATGCCAAATGTGAAGCTAAGACATCAGGCAGTCGAGCATCGAGTTCAGTCTTAGTTGAGGAGTTGATGCATCGCCGTAGTGATATATGAGGATGTAAAAACTGTAAACTTAATAAGTGAGTGATCAGAGACCACTGATGTAAGAGGCATAATGTCAATATTGGTGACAGCAATACCACGTGTGAGAACCAGGGCATTTCCACTCATGTGCGTCGAGTCCCGAATGCATTGCCGAAATCCTAATGCATCCACAATTTCCATAAATGATTTGCAGATGGGATCAGAAGGATTATTTATATGAACGTTAAAGTCACCAATGATCAGAATGTTATCTGCACTAGTTGACAAGTTAGAGATGAATGCACCAAATTCATCTAAGAATTCAGAATATGGGCCAGGAGGCCTATATACAGTGACAAAGTAATACGGCTGATTTTTATTCTTCTGACCTTGGCAATGCATAATATCCTGAGCAGACCGGAGAATCAGTTGCTCAAACCAGTTATATTTGTGACCCCCAACAGCTAATAAGCTAAACCTAGATTTATAAATAAGAGCAACACACCTGCCTTGCTTTGCATCACGAGGGATGTGGCTAAATGTATATACTGGTGGGCATGCCTCATTTAAGGGGAGCATAGCTGTAGGTTTAAGCAAGGTTTCACATAACCCAATCATATCTAAGTGATGATCAATAATTAGATTATTAATCAACAATCATCTTGAGGACAGTGATCTTATGTTAATGAGACCCAGACTCAGGACCTCAGTGGGGTTGACAGTTGAACTGTTTGCGTTTGGGTGGTTCCAGAGTAACATATATAAGATGCCTAAAAGTAGGTTTACGTTTGAGACATTCCACGCATATTGTAGGTAGCAGACACGAAATCTTTGATATTGCTGGAACAACCATTGGGCATCCTCAATTTCAACATCATCCAATGTAGTAATGGGTATTAAGTTTGCAAAGCATACCCCTCTATGATTTTTATTAACATGTCTACGGAAGCAGGCCACAGTCTCAACCTGTTGAATTTCCCTCCCTGGCAGATAAACTGCACTATCACCATAGTGGATTTTCTGCACTAATTTCCCCGCTAAGCTAATGGATTCCACACTCACATTTGTTATAAGCCTTGCAGGGTCTCAAATCAACTGCTCCGTGGCCTGCTGTAAATTCCTAATGTTATCCTCCCTGTAGAGCTCTATCTATGTTCGCAGACAAGATGGTGGCACCTTCCCCAGTAGGGTGGAGGCCGTCTGGTATCAGCAAGCCATGGTGGCCCCAAAACGAAGTCCAGTTATCAATAAAGCTAAAGCCTTTCTGTCTACAAAATTGCGCCAGCCACCTATTTAACGATGTCATCCTGCTTAATGCCTCACAGTATGTTGCTGTTAGATTGCATGTTTTTAAAAAATATTATTTTGACATGGTGGATTTCATGATGACAAGTATAGAATTTTCTAGTTAGGGGACAAAAAAAATCTCTTCCATCTCTTCCAATCAAATATCTTCCATGCCTGAGTCTTGTAATCACATCAAGATTGCAAATCTGGCAGAGTACATCTCGTTATTGACCGGAGGATTATGTTCCATGCGATGTGCTTAAGGGCCCCTTCACACATAACATAATTGAAGCTGAATAGCGCATGAAGGAGGAATTGCAAGCCATACGTGAAAAATCGGAGCCACCTCAAATGCCTCGTACAGTGTTCGCTACAACCATTTGTGCACACAAGAAGTGGAAAGACAGTGAATGCATGTGCGCATTCGATCCCTCTCTCAGCAATGTCACACACAAACATCCAACAGCGCTTGCTGCACACTTAGAAAAGGCGGGGCGATTCGCACACCTGGTATGATAGTAGACAGCAGGCAATCACATTCGACCTGTCTGTGGAAATTGTCAAAGTGCAACACAAGTGTGGCGTCACGGCACTTTTTTTCACCATAATTAAAGACTTCCTCTTCATCTGCATCGTCTAATTTCTCTTTTTTTAATACATTAATCTCTGTTGATTTCAGGCATTTTATGCTCCTGTTATAGGTCAGCGATAGTAGTGCAGTGGTAAAGTTTCCGTCTGTTAATCAGAGATTTTGTAAATTACAGGTTCAAATCCTGCGGGTGGCGTGTATTTTTAATTTTTTTGTTTCTCCCTAGCAGCACACGATGGGGCTCCACACGCTCCAGCTGCTCACAGTGTTATTGTGCATGTGCTCAAGTGTGCATGAAACTGTCACCGATGTGTCGTGCATGCCTGTTATATGTTTGTCTTTGCATGACCAGCAGACAAGTGCCTGAGGGCTGCAGAAGAACAAGGGGACACCTACACTTCAGGTTACTGCAGCAGAAAGATGGGACTCATCAAACGAAGGGGATGGACTGGTTATACAATTAAAATGAATTTAAAAGGGTAAAAAGCATAATTACATACTATGCCAGTATGCTAGCCATACAAAAGGGAAAATAAGTGCATCTTAAGTCTGGACTTGAAAGTTTCTACAGAATCTGACTGTTTTATTGATGGAGGGAGATCAAAGCAGGTGCACGATTAAATAAAAAAGCACTGTGACCCACTGACCTTTTACTCACCCTAGGGACACAAAGTAGTCCTGCACCCTGACAACGCACAGGTCCGGCTGGTACGTAGGGTTTAAGTAGGTCAGCTAAGTAGGGAGATGCTAGTCTGTGAATAATTTTAGTTTTATAACAGAACCTTAAAATCTGATCTCACAGAGACAGGAAGCCAGTGAAGAGATGCCAAAATGGGTGTAATGTGGTGAAACATTTCTGACTGGGTAGTTGCCATTCATGACCTATTGCAGTTCCACAGTTTTATAGATGCTGCGAAGCATAGCACCACCAATGCTCGCAGACGTGACTTGTAGGTAATGGTACTGGTGTGTGTTCTGTGTGTCATGTGCTTTTGATGTATTCTCAGGCTGCAGAACTGGTTGCCCCATGGGGGACACAAATAAAGTGAAAGTGAAAATTAAGCAAATATACAATATGTTAATCTAGTTCAGGAAAATGAAGTATAATTTTAAAAATTACTTAAAGGCCAGACACAGTAAAATTGAAACATTCACTCAAACCACTGCGAATCGATGCATTTTGTAAGTATTTGGAAGGTGTACATTCATTAAAAGTTGTAAATGAGTATGAGTGGTCACTTCAAGCATTTAAAATTGGCATGCCCTCTTCTTGGCAGTCAACAAATAGTAGGTCAACAAGCGTGTGTCGAGCGCAGTCTGCAACAGTCCGTAATTCGATAGACTGGTTTATGTTTTACATTTTGTTTGTTTTACATTTTGTTTGTTTGTTTTGCTTTGTTTTACATTCTGCTCATTACATAGCTTATATGGAAGTAACAATTCAGATATTTTTGAATCATTAACATATGTGGACTATAAATTGTGGACTATAAATTGGGACATGGTGAATTGCTGTATTGTGTTTTTGTGCCGCAATGTGCCCAAAACTGGAGTTGTCTTTGTGAATTTCCTCCAGAAAAGAAGAAACAAGACACACGGGCATGATTTATCAAAAGGACATGAAATGACTGGGATGATCCCACAAAAAACTCCAACATATGTAGTTGCCATTTCACTGAGGACTGCTACATAAACAAGCTGCTGTACGACATGGAGGTGAAGACAGATGCCACCCCTCAGCATTTTCCCCTAAGGTACAAGTATTTTGAAACATTCTAATCAGGTGCAACCGATGTACTTATAAATCCAACACACTTTTGTTTCAGTGTACACGCCACATAATACAGTGACATCTTTTAGGCCCTGTATTGTAGATGCAGTCTGTCAAATGCTTTATTTGATTATACAGTTTGTTTGTTTTTTTCGACATGAAACCTCAAAGCCCCAAGGTCCAATGTGTTAGTGATTTAAAATTGTGGTAAGGAAAATAACATTTACGATTAAACAACCAAATTACTGACGAATGCAGATCTTCCAAGTGCTTCCTCACCATGTTTGTTGTCACCTTTCTTGTTTCGCTCAGGTTGTCTGAATCTTCTCCTTCTGATTGTTTAGGCTTGAACCTGTGCTGTACACCACCTGGGGACTTCACCATCAAAATCTCTTCAGATTGGTTCATTCACAGTACGTTTTCAGAGTAAAATATACTCTGCCAGGATAGCAGTTGGTCCTAGTCCAAACAGAGTTAAATATACTCTATCACAGTGCAAAATTAACTCTATCACATAGTAAAACCTATTCTATCATGCTGTGAATGACTCTCATTGGAGTTGAAAAATGGGATTTGACAAGACGGTAGAGCTGATTTCACTCTATAATAGAGTGTATTTAACTCTATTTGGACTGAGACCAAATGTTATCCTGGCAGAGTATATTTTACTCTGAAAAATTTACTGTGTTTCATCATCATCATTCAGAGAAATATCAGACAAGAAGCCCTTCCAAATCGTTGTTTGTATCGTCCACCATTGGAAGCAAAAGCAATTGAGAATGGGACGTTCCCACACTGACATCACACAGCAGTGCTGTGATGAAATAAGGAATGAAATAAATTGACACAGACCTATTTGGGAAACATACACCAATGATTCTGTCTTCATATAGGACAGCCTTCAAGGAAAATTTTGATTTCCGGACTACTCCATATGACGAAGTTTTAATTTAAAATAATAATAACAATAATTATTATAAAATAATAAAAATAACCACTATCCTCACAAGCGAGGAAACTGCCAACAATATTAATAGTGTATTTTCCCCCCTTTTTTTTCTACACTCTACAAGGGTGGCACTGTGTCCTTGTGGTTAGCACTGTTGCCTCACATCAAGAAGTTCCTGGGATTGCTTCCCACCTGGTCATTTGTGTGTGTAGTTTGCATGTTGTTCATGTGTCCAGGTGGGTTCCTTTGAAGCGCTCCCGCTTCCTCTCATTTCCAAAGACATGCAAGTTACACTCAAAAACTGACTCATTGGATTGGATTTCCATCTAATAAATATATGCAGTCCCATCTAAACTAAATTAAATTATCTTGCATGGATGTGCTTTCGTTGAGTTTGGGCTACATATATTTATTAGATGGAAATCCTGTACATAATTTAATTTAGTTCATCCAATGAGTCATTTTTTTGAGTGTAGGTGAATTTGAAACTTTAAGTTGACCGTAGGTTTAGTGAGAATGTGAATGGGTTTGTCTGCCCATATGTGGCCTTGCAACAGACTGGCATCCTGTCCAGCATGTACCCTGCCTCACACCCCATGACTGCTTTGATAGGACCCAGCGCCCAAACTCAAAAAACTGACTCATTGGATTGGATTTCCATCTATGTAATACATATATGTAGCCCCAACTAAATTGAATTCAATTATCTTGCAAGGATGTTCTTTTTTGAGTTGGGGCTGCATATATTTATTAGATGGAAGTCTGTATATAACTGAATTGAGTTCATCCATTGAGACGTGTTTGATTGCAGTGTCCCAAGGTTGGAGGAAGCAAGTATAGAGAATGGGGGAATGAATGAATAAGTTGTATTTACTATTCATGTCATTAATAAACATTTCCTTAACTCTGAAAAAATAAATAATAAAAAAACAGTACTGGGGCAATTTGAGCATGTTATACATTATCAGTGGGATTGGCAAAGCTGTTTCAATCCTTATTCCTGGAGCACTGGAAAAGAACAAAACACCAGACAGGACCATGGCTTCTTTTTTTCTTGAGGGTGGTAACCAGGGGTGCCGGAAAGGGGAGAATAAGGAGAAGGATTGTAGGGGCTCATGATTGACAGGCCCCTAATACAATTATAATACTGACAAAATAATATGCAGGGTGGCCCAGTTAGATTTCTTTTCATGGAGCCCAAAATCCCTGGTGGCACCCCTGGTCATAACTGGTGCAGTACTGAGAGTTTTCAGACTGCACACCAGTGCCTAGGTCAAAACCTGAGACACCTTACACAGGTGGGCATCCAACATATTTCTCTCAGTAAGAATATCCAGCTTCCATTTCTGTCAAGGGAGTATCGAAACCACCAGTGCAGTGGCAGCACTTATGCAGAACTGAAGTGGCCTATTCTGGTTGGCTGGCTACACCTAAGGGCCCCTTCACACATAACACGAAAGATGCAGAAACCAGAAGAAACTCCGCAAACAAAAAAGGAAATGGGGAACCACAAAACATTCCACCTGCTGTCAGGAGAGACACCAGTGACAGATTAGTGTGAGCAGCTGGAACATGTTGCACCACATCGTGCCTCTGCTGTGGAGAAAAACAAAAACATAAAAAAAAAAAAAAAAAAAAAACACACTCACCATAAAAAACACCGCAATTTATTGAATCCGTCTTATGGTGTGGACTACACAAGTATGAACCTTTTGTTCCTCTGTAGATGATCCATGTTCTACCACGTGCTGGGTAATCGGGAGAGTCAGGAGTTTTCCCGGTGGGCTGGTCCAACCTTTGGCCATTGTGAGGGGGTGTTAATATATATGCATACATATATGACCACCAGTAACTGTTAGGCTACACAGCAAGACACTTGGGCTGCTGTATCTTAAAGAGAAGACATTAAGTGTTATAAATGTTTTCCAATCACGAAAATTCACAAGAAAATAACTCAAGACTGCTTCTTTTGCAACGCTGTTATCTTTTCCAAAGCCTAAGGTAGGGACATACTATTACACGTTTAACACCCCTATGCATTCATTACAGTTAGTTCAGTCCAATCAAGCCCTGTGCGCTCAGATGGGACTTGCGCTACTAGCAAGTATAGGACGAGTGGCCCGTGAGTGAAAAGATGGACAGAAAAAAGCCAGGTGGAGCTGCAAAAGCTAGATTAAGAAAAAGAAAAGCTTTGGAGGAAGATGCTGCCAAGTGTGCAAAGCTCACAGATATTTTTTCAAGAAGACAAAGAGAAGAGGGAAATGTGAATGGGGCTGAGCATAACAGGCTACATGCCTGTTGATGCCCGGATGTCAGCCGTATCAACATTTGTAGTACAGTACCACCTCTTCCAGCTACTTACAGACTTCACTGACTTAAGCTGAGCAGACACTGTACGATATTTTTAATCATTGTACTTGGCTCCAGCTCAAACTGTGCGACAAAACTGCAGGGTTTAAAAGTTCAGAGCACATGATTCATGGTCTCACACTGTACACCAGCCTTAGATGGTGTACTGGTGAGTTAACAATAGCATTCTTGTTTTAACTAAGGCTGGGCTTACGTTGTGCAATTTTTGGCCCTTTTTCAGCCGATTTTTCACTCGTGCGAGAATTTTTTGGATCTCGCCGAGTTTCAGCTTAATTGTGCGTCCTGCGTCGTGCAGTCTACATGGAGTAACGAGCTGCGTTTAACATCACACGACCACCTCCTGATGGGGAATCATATGGTCGGATAAAAATCAAACCTGTTTGATATTTTGGTCGGCCGTCGTGACTCATGAGGGTTCTGCACTGTTAAAGCAGCGCTACAAGCGTCTACGTGCTGATTACCTTGTGCACTGTGCATGTGCAAACACCGGAGAGAGCAAACAGTGATCTCATGTAAAGTCTTGTGTTTTTTTTTTTATTGCGTTCCCTCGCAATAACCTAATATATTAAAGTTCATGCCTATCAGCGCGCACAGTGAGTGGAATCGTGGGGGAGACGTATATGCACGCGCGCACACACACACACACACACAGCAGACAACAGGATTTATGACAAATGAGCACAGCTGTAAGACTCCGTATGAAGTATAGTTTATTTATACAACAGTGTAAGTACCAACACCTGTTATGAATGTTTGTTTTCTTTTTTTACCGTCTTCTCGTGAATCACGTTGCTGTCTGCTGTGTGTGCCTGCACGCGCATATGCGTTCAGTCTCCCCCCACCTGATTTCACTCACTGTGCACGCTGATAGACATGAACTTTAATATAATATTAGGTTACAACTTTTTACTCACACTATTTAATTGATAACTCCTCTTGGTCATGGGTGATTTCAGTACACCAATCAAAATAATGCTCTAGTTATTGAGTTTGCTGCACAGCCTTGTACCTTTGCTGATAATATAGATCACATGTTCACTTGTCATTTGCACAAACCGACAGGTACTTTTGACAACAGCCTTTTGTAAGTGAGGGGTCACTCAAAAAAGCCAATATCAAGTCTTTGCATCAGATCAGCTCAAAAATGATTTTGGTAGTTCCAGGGATTCCCAAATGGTTGAATATCCTCAATAAAGGGTGTACTGACAAAACTGAACCAGTAAACACTTATATTTTTCTATTTCTCTATTGAATTGTGGCTGCTTGCAATTATATCTTCATAATCTTAGTAATGCATGTTCATGTGCATATCTAATTGTGTATTTATTGTGTACACACAGGTTAACTGACTATTGTCAAAAGTACCTGCCAGTGGACTACAGTGTGACCACAGCCATTTACTGGGCTGTTTATGAGGTCTTTTGGTCCCCACATATTTGCGCAAAAAAAAAAAAAAAAAAGACTCATTGGATGAACTAAATTCAATTATGAGCATTTTCATCTAATACAGTAAATATATGTCGCCCCAACTCAAATAAAGCACATCCATGCAAAATAGTTTAATTTAGTTGGGGTTACATATATCTATTTGATCAAATACAATTAGTCAGTTTTTTTGACCGTGGGGACTGTGAGACTCAAACAAAAAAGTTGGAGGCTACAATTTCCTGGATCCGGGTTTCAGCATTCACAGTGGCACAGCTTGACTCTATACTCCAGTACTGGTGATGCTAAGAAAATTGATCATATTCTCTTGGTAACAAGCTGGAGATTCCTCTTGATCTCTGTCTGCAACAGGGCTGCTCCTACTTGTGGGATGCTTTGTTGTGTTCATGTGTGATGTTGCTGGTCCCCATTCATGAAGGTTACACTTGGCCTCCTTGTGGTGTGAGGTAATAACAACCAAGCCACCTGTCCTCTCACTGCACATGTCCTATCCCACTGTGACTAAGAGGGTTCATCTGCAGTGTGGGGGCAAAGTGGTACTGACACAACATCTCAAATTTACAAACTGTTGTGAAAGTGTAGTGACACGGACCCACAACAGGGGGTGTAAATGAATGGACAATGAATGAGCCAAAATACAACACTTTACTGTTGTGAATGTACACAATGAAATACAGACAATTACAGAATTTATATGCAGTCAATCCACAGAGGTGACGTGTGGGCAGGCTCGAGGATAGAAGACATCTGTCCAGACAAGAACCGGATCCCACACGATTTCCACTGCCACCGAACCCGGAAGATACTGGAGCCGCCAAGTCCCGAGTCCTCAGGTGGCCACCGTCTCCGGCTGTCAGATCTGGTACTGCTGGCAGGAAGCAGAAACAGTTAGGTGTGGGGGTGTGCACACCCAGTAACAGTCAGCAATCCAGGTGGGAATTACTCCTCCACCTCCGCAATTACGAAACACACAGTCTTTTACAGAACCTGAAACAGACACTTGTCTCACTGATCGTGAAGGGTGCGATCCGTCACCCTGCCGTCACTGACCAGCTCAGCCTCCAGCTGACACAAGTAATCAGGTACTCCTGTAATAGACAGACAAAACTGTTGGTGTGCAATACGGAACAGAAATGGCTGAGGATTATTACCTCCAATGGTAGGTGATATCTCGGCAGTGGGGTGGAGATGTCGTCCGGCCTTTAAGGAGTGGTTGATGAGATGATGATAGGTGACAGCTGTCATGAGTTGATGAATGACAGCTGTCACTCCCGGCTGTTCCTGTGAGGTGGCAGTGCCCTCTCGTGTCTGAAGCCTGCACTTCAGGCAGGGCGCCCTCTGGTGGTGGGCCAGCAGTACCTCCTGTTCAGCGGCCCACACAACACAAACTTTATTATGCATCAGTATACACTGATGAACCAAACCACTGTGACCACTGACAGGTGGAGTGAATACCATTGATTATCTAATTAGAATGGTACCTCTCAGTGGGCAGGATATAGCCATCCATTTTCTATAGCTGCTTACGTCAGCTAAGGGTATTGGGTGTTGGAGCTTATACCAGAAGTCATAGGGTGTGGGATAAACTGTCCCATAAATTAACATTTTGTTGTTGATGGTGATTTGTTGAAAGCAAGAAAAATGGAGACACAAAGATTTAAGAGACATTGCCAGGGGCCAAATTGTGATGTGTGTGTGTGTGTGTGTGTGTGTGTGTGTGTGTGTGTGTGTGTGTGTGTGTGTGTGTGTGTGTGTGTGTGTGTGTGTGTGTGTGTGTGTGTGTATGAAGTGTTGTGCACCCTGTCACGCTGCATGTATGCACGTGGGTCATCCAGTGTTTAAAGTGTTGAGATCAACAGTTCAGTTTTGTTTTGTTCCTCTTTTGTTCCTTTTGCGCTCTTAATTCGCAGGCTATTCGGTAATGGGAAAAGTCAAAAGCTCATTTGTGCACCTTTTCTCGACGATTGGTGACTTTTTTACTTTTTTACATTTGTGCAGGAATCGTCATATGCCTTGTGACCGGTCCATTACACGCTAGGTATTCATTTGTGTTATTTGACATAGCAAAACACGCATTTCAGGTGTACAGACAGGGATTAGAGTTTTGGTATTTGAGAGATTTGAGAAATATTGGGCGTGTTTGGAGTGTGTATTATTTTGGTGGAGTATTTAGCGTGTGTTGTTAGTGTGGTGGTGTTTTTTGTTTGTTTTAGTTTTATAAAAATGAGGCATCTTGTGAATGCTGAGTAACCGCTTCAGTGTTTTTTTTTAATTGGAGTAAGACGGAGAGCGCAGCGCGTCGTCACAGATTGAACCAGACAGTGAGGATTCTAATGATGAAGGAGATGATCCCTCTTTTGTTCTGCACGAGCAACCAGAACAGGTGGATCCACCGACCTGCGCACAGATCTATACAGTGAGTCGGATCACACACTTCTCTTTGCAGCTTCTCCAGGACTCAGGCGCTACAGAGCTCCATCCCAACGCTGAGTCCTGGAATGCAGAGCAGGATGCAGACACATACTGCTCCAGCAGTGGTTCCAGGCGTGTTTCATTTAAAGCGTCAAGATCAACATTAGCTTCGGCTTTGTTTTGGTCATTCCTTTTGCACTCTTGATATGCAGGCTATTTGGTGATGGAAAAATCAAAAGCTAATTCGTCGACCTTTTCCTACGATTTGTGACTTTTTTACTTTTTCCCAACATTCAGGAATCGCCGTATGCTGTGTGACCAGGCCATTAGACTCTAGGTATTCATGTTTGTAATTTCATGGAGCAAAACTCAGTGATTTTATTTTATTTATTTATTTATTTTTTAAGAACAAGAACAACCGTATCCACAACTTGGGAGACATGACAGTTTTTAAGATAAATTGCTATGTGTTTCTTTTCAGCTGTGATTGCTTTCACTGAAATTGTAGCATGGCTGGAATGGACATTTTCCAGTTACTCAGAGAGACAACAAACTGCTCTGTTGTTTTCTTTCAATACTCAGAAGTGAAATGTTGGATGCTAACCAGCAATGTTCCCCAGTGTGTGTGATTCAATTCACACTAAAGCAAGAGAGTGGGGACATTTGTCATCCTGCCAAATATTTATATTTGCTGTTATATTTTTATTCAGAAAAATGTGTCCTGTAATGAATTTGTCAGTGTACTTTTCAAACAGCATTTTTTTTATACAGGAATTGTCCCATTGGTGTTGGGGTTTTGTTTATGGCCAAGGTTTCAAGTGTCTCTGTGTCTTTTATGTCCTTTCCTGTCTCCCCATGGTCTGTGAGTTGGGTATGAATGCATGTGGATGTGGAGCGTGTGTGTGTGTGTGTGTGTGTGTGCCTGTCTGTAGGTGAGCATGCCACCTCCTCCCATGTCCTGTGTGTGTGTGTGTGTGTGTGTGTGTGTGTGTGTGCACTCGCGCGCGTGTATGAAGTGTTGTGCTCCCCTGTCACCCTGCATGTATGCACATGGGTCATCCAGTATCTCAGCCTTGGTTTTCCTGTTTCTGTGTATGCATTGGGGCATGTCTGTCTTTTGTAAGTGTGGCACGCCCCTTCTGTTGTCAGTTGTGTGTCTGTGTGGGTATGTGTGTGTTTTGGTGCCTGTACCTGTCCATCTGTTCTCCTGTCTGCGTGTATGCAGCCGTCGCCCCATCTCCTGTCATGTCTTCATTACCTCGACCCAGCCTCTTTTTCTCTCATTCTTGTTTCCCCATCCGTCGGCTGTGTATGGTTGTCATGGTTATGCCTGACGACCGTACATGGTGCCCTACTCGTGTGAGTTTTGTGTTTATGTTGCTGGATTTCTGTCCAGCTTTGGTTTTCTCCATGGTAATGTTTTCTGATATTTGTGATTGTTCACGTTTTCATGACCTTGTTAGTTTCTGTAAATGACTGCATGCAGCTCTTATGTGGGTTTTTGTCACCTCCTCTGTTGCATTCTATTATCACCTGGTTATTTTGTAGTTGCCCTTTTATATCCATTTTAGTTGTTGCTCCTCTTGTGGCTAAACAGTTTTCATGTGCTGCATTCACTCCTCCCTTGATTTGTTTCACCTGTATTCATTTGTTTAGTTTCTTTTAAGCCACACATTTGTCTCAGTTCAGTTTCTGGTTGTTTATTTCAAAATCAGGTCTTGTGCCCAGTCACACCCGTTGTCCATTCTGTTGTCTGAGCTGTAAGTTCCACTTCACTGTCGGACCCGGCGCCACAAGGGGCGTTTGAGGGCGACGCCCCCCTCACGTCATCAACCTCGCCCTCTTGGATGTTAGAGTTATCAAAAAAAATATAGCAAAATATTAGTTATTCAATAATACCACGTGTTTAACAAATAAACCAAATTAATTAACTAAAGTAATTAATTTTAAAACAAACGGATATGGCGTGTGTCTGTGTTCAAGCGATTTGATAGGTTGAGTGTTGCGCTTGTCAGTGCGGCAGTGGGCAAGCTCAGAACATCACCTGCTTCTAAATAAAAGGCTCTTTGAACAGCAACTATTTTATTATGTATGCATGTAACAATAAGAAATATACTCAAAACCTGGATTAATCTTTATAGTCACATAGCACTACTATTATTCTGAACACTACTGTACCTTAGGGCCCTGTACAAAAGTGGCCCACATCCGCCAAAGAACCGCAATAACCGTGTAACATTCCTGTATGAGTTGGCCGCCATCCAAACACGTCCGTGATCATCCGCAGAGGCACGCATGTCCGCAGCAGGATTTTTAAGCGGCCCAAAAATCCTGCTGCTCCTGCTGCTGATGAGATCCGCATCACTGCCTGAACACATACTGAAGACATACGCAGGACATACACAACCAACGCGCCGCATATCCTCTGTCATCCACTGATATCCGCAACCGACGGGTTGGCGCGGCTTGGCGGCGGACCGGGACAGCGTGCAAAACAGATATGATGCATGCCCAGCACGGCCACATCACAGTCACAAATGGTATGTCGCACATGCAGACTAGAGCATGACACGGGAGTGGATTTTCACTCCCGTCCCATCCTGCTCCCACAAAAAAAATCCCATCCTGTCCCAATCCTGGACTGGAGTAAAAAAAAAAAATCCCATCCCGTCCCACTCCAGTAAAGATGACTCCCAATCTCATCCCGCTCCCACTCAAAATCAGTCCCACTCCCATCCCACTCACGTATGTCTCGCGCCGTGATGATCAATCAGGGACTGAATATGTAGTGACGTGGAGATGTCTGGATTTTGACTGAAGATGTGAACATGTCCTGTATCTGGTAGCAGCCTGGTAGCAGGTGTTTTTTTCTTTTTATGCTACGTGCACGCGCAAGCGAATCGTTCATGGAGATTATTTTACTTATTATCTTCACAGATGTATAATAAAACAAATGGTGACTGGTTTCTAAACACAAATATGACAGAGTATTTTGGTGGAGGAGCGAGCTGCAGCAAGCAGCGGAGTTTTTTTTTTTTAAACTGTTTACATGTGCGCGCGTGAACTGGACAGTTGGTCCTCAAACTGGGTCCTGCAGAGGTGGAAGGACCGCTGAAAGCGGCCATCATCCAGATGCAGCTCCTGCAGCAAATAATGATACTCTCTGTATTGGGAGCTTTTCACAACAACTCACTCCGTGTGATCAAGGTCCCTCATGTTAACTTGACTGACAACCGGAGCCGGTGAGCGGAATGGAAGCTCATCCTATTTGATGACGCACCAGGGTGAATTTTCATAGCAAAAACAGAGCGACACACCGGGCGAAGGAGGCGCGTCCGTCGCCATGCGACCCCACAAATTTGTAGCGTCTGATCACGCACGGTGTGAACGAGGCATTAAATAGATGAAAATCATCATCTATTTTTAGCATTCCCGCTCCTGCCCGCTCCCATTCATTTTTATTCCTGTCCCATCCCAATCACAGGATTGATAAAATTTTGACTCCCATCCCGCGGGAATCCCGCAGGGATCACGTGACCCACGGGAATTCCCGAATGGTTGCTATAGTGTCGCTTGCCTCTACTGGTGGTTGGCTCTCACTGCGGTATTGTATCACTTCCTGTTCCGGAGCACAGCGGTGTTTTTCTGTATCTGTTAGCTGTTTAATCTGCGCAGTTAGATTGATCTAGTTATCTAGATTACGATTTGTTTCCCAGTGTAATCTTTACGTGCCTTAACTAAAGCACTCCTTCTGCTGAATCACCTCTAAATTATTTACACATTATTCACTTTGCGTGTTTTTAGGAATCCGCTAGCTTAGCGTAGCTACTAGCTCTTAGCCGATTTAGCATGGCGGCTTCTCCTGTTTCTCCCGCACTTTTCTGCTCTGGGTGTGAAATGTTTGGTTATTCCTCGGCCTCCTTTAGCAGTAACGGTACTTTTAATAAGTGTAGCTTATTCGTAGCTTTGGAGGCCAGGCTGGGCGAATTGGAGACTCGGCTCCGCACCGTGGAAAATTCTACAGCTAGCCAGGCCCCTGTAGTCGGTGCGGACCAAGGTAGCTTAGCCGCCGTTAGTTACCCCCTGGCAGATCCCGAGCAGCCGGGAAAGCAGGCTGACTGGGTGACTGTGAGGAGGAAGCGTAGCCCTAAACAGAAGCCCCGTGTACACCGCCAACCCGTTCACATCTCTAACCATTTTTCCCCACTCGACGACACACCCGCCGAGGATCAAACTCTGGTTATTGGCGACTCTGTTTTGAGAAATGTGAAGTTAGCGACACCAGCAACCATAGTCAATTGTCTTCCGGGGGCCAGAGCAGGCGACATTGAAGGAAATTTGAAACTGCTGGCTAAGGCTAAGCGTAAATTTGGTAAGATTGTAATTCATGTCAGCAGTAATGACACCCGGTTACGCCAATCGGAGGTCACTAAAATTAACATTAAATCGGTGTGTAACTTTGCAAAAACAATGTCGGACTCTGTAGTTTTCTCTGGGCCCCTCCCCAATCGGACCGGGAGTGACATGTTTAGCCGCATGTTCTCCTTGAATTGCTGGCTGTCTGAGTGGTGTCCAAAAAATGAGGTGGGCTTCATAGATAATTGGCAAAGCTTCTGGGGAAAACCTGGTCTTGTTAGGAGAGACGGCATCCATGTTATATGGCTGGGGGGCCTGGCTGCCTTTTTGTTTCTGTCCTTTGTTTCTCCTTCCAGGTGGCTTGCATTTGGGACTGAGTGGCTGTGTTGCTGAGGTTATCAGGACCTCACCCTGATCACCTGCGGCTCGTCAGGACTCACAGCTGAGGTGCAACTATATGGATTGGAACATGATGGCATTTAAGACTGGAGTATACAGTGTGTATTTGCCAGAGACTCGACCTTGTGACCAGACGGGTGAGATCGTCGTCTCGGGAGCCATCTCATCATCAGTGGATGCAGAGAACATCCAGGGTTTGATGCACGGTCTGTGAAAGAGGAGGGGGTGAGCTCTCACGCTCGTCAGCACACTTCCTGAGGTACGTTAGATTTTGTGACTAACAATTATACAGTCAGTAAATGTGGTGTCCCTCACACCTTTTTATATTGAGCTGTATGTTAGTCATGTATCGGCTTCCACTGCAGTGGAGTTTTGTGAACTGGATGTTCCATGCCTGCAGGTTGGGAAGCTGATTAGTAATCAAGCCAGGAAGTGTTTGCTGTTTGTACACCTTTAAGTGTTCTCTCTGTGTGTAGAGTGTGGACTCACATAATGGTTCCTTCTTTCACAGACTCAGTTTGTTGCGGCCACCTGGGGGGTGTCGGCGGGGTCCTTGGGTCCGAACAGCTTCTGGCTCCGGACCGTTAGCGCTGCTGGGAGCGCACCACGCCAGACCGCACTTTCTGTTATTTTTGTATCACTGTTATGTATTAAATTCAGTTAGCCTTTGTACCGTGCTCTGCTTATTTCATACTGGGTCCTTCAAACGCTGGTCGGTTCTCCGAGCTGCGTCCGACACATAACAGTAGTCTCTGGCCAAACATCACGGACCCAGCGGTAGCAGAGACGGTAACGCGCCGGGAAGGCAGCAGCAGACGTTCAGTAGTTATCCGGATCAGTTGCGGGTGCTCTCCGCCCGGATGGTGCGTGTTTGAGACCCATTACTGAATACTGATTCGTGCTCTCTTGCAGCCGTGTTCCTGTGTTTGTGCCTTATCCGTGGGTCGTGGTGGAGTGTGACTGGCGACGGCTTCGCGTCACGCTCCGACCGGATAAGAGGTTTAAACGGGAGCTGCAAGAGTGTGTCTGTAATGGGTGCACGCGCACGGCGGAGCTCTGTGGCACGGGTCGCTGAGCTTCCTGTGTTACAGTTGTAGCCCCGTTTCCCCGGATAAAGATAACTACTGCGTCTGTTGTATCAGCTCCGGCGTTATTTAGTTGAGCACATTTTGGTTGTGTGTTGCACACAGCTGCGCACGGAGATGCACTCGTTTGTTTTTTGTCACCAAAGGGGGTTTTTCATTTTTAGCACTTTGGCTCCCTCTTTTGGTGACTGAGTCACATTACCGTCAAGCTCTTAAGTTGGAACAGGTGTGTTCCATTTGTTGGAGCTTGACGGTATAAATCACTTATTTGTTTTGTGTTAGTTCATTTTGTGTGGGTGTTTTTTGAGTTGGTTTTTGTGTGGGATTGTATTTTTTGTTTTTCACTATTTAGTGTCTGGGGTCGTGACCCTGCAGTTCTGCCAAGAAAAAAAAAAAAAAAAAAGGACCCGAGCAACTGTATGTTAGTCTGTTAGTCTTTCTTTTTATTTCTTTCAGTTTCAACTCCCAGGGTTTGATGGGACGGTCCCCTGGGGGGTCATGGGGGGGTAATTGGGTTGTTTTTTTTTTTTCTCTTTTTTTTGTTTTGTTTTTCGTTGTGCCCTCTCTTCTCCTCTGACTCCAGCCGGGTGAGCCGTAGAGTCGGCGTTGCTGGAGTGGTGCAGTTTGGTTATGCTGGGCGTTTCCCGGGTAACCTCTGCACCTGGGGGGGGGGGGGGTGTTTTCTTTTTGTTCCCTCTCTTCTCCTCTGACTCCAGCCAGGTGAGCCATAGTGTCGGCGTTGCTGGAGTGGTGCAGTTTGGTTATGCTGGGCGTTTCCCAGGTAACCTCTGCACCTGGGGGGGGGGGGGGGGGTTCTTTTTGTTCCCTCTCTTCTCCTCTGACTCCAGCTGGGTGAGCCGTAGTGTCGGCATTGCTGGAGTGGTGCAGTTTGGTTATGCTGGGCGTTTCCCAGGTAACCTCTGCACCGGGGGGGGGGGGGGGGGGGTCTTTTTCTCCTTTTTTTTTTTCCCCCCAGTTTCCGCCCTCAGGGTTGACTGTGGTGTCCTCTGGGGGGAAAGGGCTGTGGGTCCATCTAGCCATAGTCGGCCGAGGCTGGGTCCGTTGGTCATGAGGGGAGGCGTCTCCTGGGGTTGACGAGTGGTCCTCTGGGAGGCGCTGGGAGTCCCCGTGGGTGATGTTGGATCCCAGAGGGACCTCGGCTGTGGTTATTACTCCTGGAGCTGGTGGGAAGTCCTCTGGGGGGTGTTGGTCCCTACATGTCGGTCGGGGGGGGGGGGGGGGGGGGGGGGGTGTTTTAGCACTTTTATTTGTAAGCTTAAGTTTGGGGTTTTTCTTTTCTCCTCTTCCCGGGGTTTGATGGGACGGTCCCCTGGGGAGGGGGGATGTTTTGGTTGTTTGTGTTTGTCTTTTTTGTTTTATGACTAAAGACCGAACATGGTTAAATAAAGGCTGACTGCACAGGTTTAAGAACTCCTGGCCACACCTGTGCTAAGGGACTGACTGAAACAAAGGCAAGGATGCAGCCAGAGGAGAGGACATCAACCATTCTGTTGGAAGACGAATGCAGATGCGGTTTCCAGCCATGGTCCCTGGAGGGGGGTGTTTCTCCTGGGCCAGGTTTGTGTGGTCGCCGGGAGGCTTCCCATGAGGGTGGGGTACTGTTATATGGCTGGGGGGGGCTGGCTGCCTTTTTGTTTCTGTCCTTTGTTTCTCCTTCCAGGTGGCTTGCATTTGGGACTGAGTGGCTGTGTTGCTGAGGTTATCAGGACCTCACCCTGATCACCTGCGGCTCGTCAGGACTCACAGCTGAGGTGCATCTATATGGATTGGAACATGGTGGCATTTAAGACTGGAGTATACAGTGTGTATTTGCCAGAGACTCGACCTTGTGACCAGACGGGTGAGATCGTCGTCTCGGGAGCCATCTCATCATCAGTGGATGCAGAGAACGTCCAGGGTTTGATGCACGGTCTGTGAAAGAAGAGGGGGTGAGGTCTCACGCTCGTCAGCACACTTCCTGAGGTACATTAGATTTTGTGACTAACATTTATACAGTCAGTAAATGTGGTGTCCCTCACACCTTTTTATATTGAGCTGTATGTTAGTCATGTATCGGCTTCCACTGCAGAGGAGTTTTGTGAACTGGATGTTCCATGCCTGCAGGTTGGGAAGCTGATTAGTAATCAAGCCAGGAAGTGTTTGCTGTTTGTACACCTTTAAGTGTTCTCTCTGTGTGTAGAGTGTGGACTCACATAATGGTTCCTTCTTTCACAGACTCGGTTTGTTGCGGCCACCTGGGGGGTGTCGGCGGGGTCCTTGGGTCCGAACAGCTTCTGGCTCCGGACCGTTAGCGCTGCTGGGAGCGCACCACGCCAAACCGCACTTTCTGTTATTTTTGTATCACAGTTATGTATTAAATTCAGTTAGCCTTTGTACCGTGCTCTGCTTATTTCATACTGGGTCCTTCAAACGCTGGTCGGTTCTCCGAGCTGCGTCCGACACATAACAATCCATCCCACTTTGGATGGAGCAGCTCTCATTTCTAGAAATCTGGCCAATTTTCTTAAATCCTCCAAACCGTGACTATCCAGGGTTGGGACCAGGAAGCAGAGTTGTAGTCTTACACACCTCTCTGCAGCTTCTCTCCCCCTGCCATCCCCTCATTACCCCATCCCCGTAGAGACGGTGCCTGCTCCCAGACCACCAATAACCAGCAAAAATCTATTTAAGCATAAAAATTCAAAAAGAAAAAATAATATAGCACCTTCAACTGCACCACAGACTAAAACAGTGAAATGTGGTCTATTAAACATTAGGTCTCTCTCTTCTAAGTCCCTGTTGGTAAATGATATAATAATTGATCAACATATTGATTTATTCTGCCTTACAGAAACCTGGTTACAGCAGGATGAATATGTTAGTTTAAATGAGTCAACACCCCCGAGTCACACTAACTGTCAGAATGCTCGTAGCACGGGCCGGGGCGGAGGATTAGCAGCAATCTTCCATTCCAGCTTATTAATTAATCAAAAACCCAGACAGAGCTTTAATTCATTTGAAAGCTTGACTCTTAGTCTTGTCCATCCAAATTGGAAGTCCCAAAAACCAGTTTTATTTGTTATTATCTATCGTCCACCTGGTCGTTACTGTGAGTTTCTCTGTGAATTTTCAGACCTTTTGTCTGACTTAGTGCTTAGCTCAGATAAGATAATTATAGTGGGCGATTTTAACATCCACACAGATGCTGAGAATGACAGCCTCAACACTGCATTTAATGTATTATTAGACTCTGTTGGCTTTGCTCAAAAAGTAAATGAGTCCACCCACCACTTTAATCATATCTTAGATCTTGTTCTGACTTATGGTATGGAAATAGAAGACTTAACAGTATTCCCTGAAAACTCCCTTCTGTCTGATCATTTCTTAATAACATTTACATTTACTCTGATGGACTACCCAGCAGTGGGGAATAAGTTTCATTACACTAGAAGTCTTTCAGAAAGCGCTGTAACTAGGTTTAAGGATATGATTCCTTCTTTATGTTCTCTAATGCCATATACCAACACAGTGCAGAGTAGCTACCTAAACTCTGTAAGTGAGATAGAGTATCTCGTCAATAGTTTTACATCCTCATTGAAGACAACTTTGGATGCTGTAGCTCCTCTGAAAAAGAGAGCTTTAAATCAGAAGTGCCTGACTCCGTGGTATAACTCACAAACTCGTAGTTTAAAGCAGATAACCCGTAAGTTGGAGAGGAAATGGCGTCTCACTAATTTAGAAGATCTTCACTTAGCCTGGAAAAAGAGTCTGTTGCTCTATAAAAAAGCCCTCCGTAAAGCTAGGACATCTTTCTACTCATCACTAATTGAAGAAAATAAGAACAACCCCAGGTTTCTTTTCAGCACTGTAGCCAGGCTGACAAAGAGTCAGAGCTCTACTGAGCTGAGTATTCCATTAACTTTAACTAGTAATGACTTCATGACTTTCGTTGCTAACAAAATTTTAACTATTAGAGAAAAAATTACTCATAACCATCCCAAAGACGTATCGTTATCTTTGGCTGCTTTCAGTGATGCCGGTATTTGGTTAGACTCTTTCTCTCCGATTGTTCTGAGTTATTTTCATTAGTTGCTTCATCCAAACCATCAACATGTTTATTAGACCCCATTCCTACCAGGCTGCTCAAGGAAGCCCTACCATTATTTAATGCTTCGATCTTAAATATGATCAATCTATCTTTGTTAGTTGGCTATGTACCACAGGCTTTTAAGGTGGCAGTAATTAAACCATTACTTAAAAAGCCATCACTTGACCCAGCTATCTTAGCTAATTATAGGCCAATCTCCAACCTTCCTTTTCTCTCAAAAATTCTTGAAAGGGTAGTTGTAAAACAGCTAACTGATCATCTGCAGAGGACTGGTCTATTTGAAGAGTTTCAGTCAGGTTTTAGAATTCATCATAGTACAGAAACAGCATTAGTGAAGGTTACAAATGATCTTCTTATGGCCTCGGACAGTGGACTCATCTCTGTGCTTGTTCTGTTAGACCTTAGTGCTGCTTTTGATACTGTTGACCATAAAATTTTATTACAGAGATTAGAGCATGCCATAGGTATTAAAGGCACTGCGCTGCGGTGGTTTGAATCATATTTGTCTAATAGATTACAATTTGTTCATGTAAATGGGGAATCTTCTTCACAGACTAAAGTTAATTATGGAGTTCCACAAGGTTCTGTGCTAGGACCAATTTTATTCACTTTATACATGCTTCCCTTAGGCAGTATTATTAGACGGTATTGCTTAAATTTTCATTGTTACGCAGATGATACCCAGCTTTATCTATCCATGAAGCCAGAGGACACACACCAATTAGCTAAACTGCAGGATTGTCTTACAGACATAAAGACATGGATGATCTCTAATTTCTTGCTTTTAAACTCAGATAAAACTGAAGTTATTGTACTTGGCCCCACAAATCTTAGAAACATGGTGTCTAACCAGATCCTTACTCTGGATGGCATTACCCTGACCTCTAGTAATACTGTGAGAAATCTTGGAGTCATTTTTGATCAGGATATGTCATTCAAAGCGCATATTAAACAAATATGTAGGACTGCTTTTTTTTTTGCTAAAATCAGAAAGGTCTTGTCTCAGAGTGATGCTGAAAAACTAATTCATGCATTTATTTCCTCTAGGCTGGACTATTGTAATTCATTATTATCAGGTTGTCCTAAAGTTCCCTAAAAAGCCTTCAGTTAATTCAAAATGCTGCAGCTAGAGTACTGACGGGGACTAGAAGGAGAGAGCATATCTCACCCATATTGGCCTCTCTTCATTGGCTTCCTGTTAATTCTAGAATAGAATTTAAAATTCTTCTTCTTACTTATAAGGTTTTGAATAATCAGGTCCCATCTTATCTTAGGGACCTCGTAGTACCATATCGCCCCAATAGAGCGCTTCGCTCTCAGACTGCAGGCTTACTTGTAGTTCCTAGGGTTTGTAAGAGTAGAATGGGAGGCAGAGCCTTCAGCTTTCAGGCTCCTCTCCTGTGGAACCAGCTCCCAATTCAGATCAGGGAGACAGACACCCTCTCTACTTTTAAGATTAGGCTTAAAACTTTCCTTTTTGCTAAAGCTTATAGTTAGGGCTGGATCAGGTGACCCTGAACCATCCCTTAGTTATGCTGCTATAGACGTAGACTGCTGGGGGGTTCCCATGATGCATTGTTTCTTTCTCTTTTTGCTCTGTATGCACCACTCTGCATTTAATCATTAGTGATCGATCTCTGCTCCCCTCCACAGCATGTCTTTTTCCTGGTTCTCTCCCTCAGCCCCAACCAGTCCCAGCAGAAGACTGCCCCACCCTGAGCCTGGTTCTGCTGGAGGTTTCTTCCTGTTAAAAGGGAGTTTTTCCTTCCCACTGTAGCCAAGTGCTTGCTCACAGGGGGTCGTTTTGACCGTTGGGGTTTTACATAATTATTGTATGGCCTTGCCTTACAATATAAAGCGCCTTGGGGCAACTGTTTGTTGTGATTTGGCGCTATATAAAAAAATTGATTGAATTGATTGATTGATCTGAATTCAACAACTGCTGACTGACTTACTGGCTGTCTCCTCAGAATCACTTCTGTTGCAAGGTTTTGCAACTGCTTTCTTTTTTCATCCTCTAATTCGTCACATATTAGGAATGCAGTGAGAAACAATCTAATTAAGAAGGCCTGACCCAATTTACTCTTGGAATCTTCAGTAATGCAGGTGGGGAGAATGTTGATGAACGGAGCCTAATCTAAGTCATCTATCTCTTTCAACAAATGAATGAATCTTATCACACAAACATGCAAAAGACAGACAGATGTGGGGAGCCGTAATCTGCCAGGTTTGATTATTTTGTGAGTCTTTGTGTTTCCACCTCGTGCTAATTTAAGCCTATCAAAACTTACCATGCTGTGATGCAAGCAGTCATTAGTCAGCTCAAGACAGTCCATATGGGTTAACAATTCTCTGTACTGTCCATGGTGCAAATGAAATACTGACAAAGCACGTGTGGAGATTAACAGTATTCTGAACTATTTGTTTAGGATCTATTCTCCAGTAGATCCTAAACAAATAGTTTAATCTGTCATTATTACTATTATTATGATTATTATTATTATTATTATTATTATAATGCAGCTGGTCCTGTCAGATCTCAGAAGCTAAGCAGTGTGGCATCTGGTTTAGTACTTGGATGGGAGACCTCTTTGGAACACCAGAGGCTGTGTGTGTTTCTCCAGGTAAAATTGGAGGTGCATTAGGAAGGGCATCCAGCGTAACACTTGTGCCAAAATACCAATGTGGATCTGGCTGTATCCACCGCGGCGATCCCGAACGGAAAAACTGGAGCAGCCGAGATAACAACACACAACACACATTATTATTAATAATAATAAGAAGAAGCAGAAGAAGAAGAACAGCAATAATTGTCATTAAAAAACACTTAAAATCATTAAGATAACAAGGAAGAAGGGCAATACTTAAGCTTGACACTTGCACAAATTTGATCCCTGCACTGCTGTGCAATTTGTCATGCCAATGTGACCCGCTTTTGTCTCACTTGATGCCACGCTATATAAAAATAAAATGATAATTTCAGAGCCGGTGAAACATTTGCTAAACTGACCTCTTATCAGTGTGTGTCTCACATGACGGAGTGTGCACGTGTAAGTGTGTACAGGTGATCCAAGTGTGTTCACAATGGCTGAATGAGCCCCTTGTGCCTGCGTGTGGAGAACAGGTGATCAAAGCAGTGTGAGAGTGTGTGGCCGAAATGTTCACTCAGCTGCATGTGTATGTGTTCATAAACACTGTACCAGCCACTCCGCATCCAGAGAGTGCACAAACAGCTTGACAGCTGTCAGTGATCGCCTACTGCTAGTCCGGTAAAAAAAATCCCTTTAGCTGTTTGAGCAGTACAGTAGGGAAAATAAGTATTTGACCCCCTCTCAGTTTTACAGGTTTTCCCACCTACAAAGAATGGAGAGGTCTGTAATTTTTTATCGTAGGTACACTTCAACTGTGAGAGACAGAATCTAAAAAAAATCCACTAAATCACATTGTATGATTTTTAAATAATTAATTTACATTTTATTCGAAAAAAACAGAGTTTAACAACTGGTACAGAAACATTTGTCTGCCATTACAGAAGTCAGATGTTTCCTGTAGTTCTTGACCAAGTTTTCACACACTGCAGCAGGGATGTTGGTCCAGTCCTCCATACAGATCTTCTCCAAATCTTTCAGGTTTGGAGTTTCAGCTCCCTCCAAAGATTTTCTATTGAGTTCAGGTCCGGAGACTGGGCAGGCCACTCCAGGACCTTGAAATGCTTCTTACGGAGCCCCTCCTTAGTTGTGCTGGCTGTGTGTTTGGGGTCATTGTCATGCTGGAAGACCCAGCCATGACCCATCTTCAATGCTCTTACTGAGGGAAGGAGGTCGTTTGCCAGAATCTCGCAATACATGACCCCATCCATCCTCACTTCAATATGGTGCAGTCGTCCTGTCCCCTTTGCAGAAGAGCACCCTCAGAGTATGATGTTTCCACCCCCATGCTTCACGGTTGGGATGTTTTTCTTCCTCTTTTTCACCCTCTAAACATGGTAAGTGGAGTTGATTCCAAAAAGCTCTATTTTGGTGTCATCTGACCACATGACCTTCTCCCATGCCTCCTCTGGATCATCCAGATGGTCACCGGTGAACTTCAAACGGGCCTGGACATGTGCTGGCTTGAGCAGGGGGACCTTGCTGCCCTGCAGGATTTTAAACCATGACAGCATCATGTGTTACTAATTTAATCTTTGTGAATGTGGTCCCAGCTCTCTTCAGGTCATTGACCAGGTCCTCCTGTGTAGTTCTGAGCTTTCTCAGAATCATCCTTACCCCACCAAGTGAGATCTTGCATGGAATCCCAGACCAAGGGAGATTGACAGTCATCTTGTGTTTCTTCCACTTTGTAATAAATAATCATAACAGTTGTTGTCTTCTACCAAGCTGCTTGCCTGTTGTCCTGTAGTTCACCCCAGCCTTGTGCAGGTCTACAGTTTTGTCCCTGGTGTCTTTAGACAGCTCTTTGGTCTTGGCTATGGTGGACAGGTTGGAGTGTGACTGATTGAGTGCGTGAACAGGTGTCTTTTATACAGTTAACAAGTTCAAACAGGTGCAATTAATACAGGTAAAGAGTAGAAAGTACAGGTAAAGTGCAGAATAAGAGGGCTTCTTAAAGAAAAATGAACAAGTCTGTGTGAGCCAGAATTCTTGCTGGTTGGTAGGGGGTCAAATACTTATTTTATGCAATAAAATGCAAATTAATTATTTAAAAATTCTGTCTCTCACAGTTGAAGTGTACCTACAATAAAAATGACAGACCTCTCCATTATTTCTATGTGGGGAAAACCTGTAAAACTGACAGGGGGTCAAATACTCATTTTCCCCACTGTATATACAACCCCAATTCCAAGTTGGGACCTTTTGTGATAATGCGACAGTACAATATTAGAGAAAGAGACAAATACAACCTGATAAAACAAAACACAACAGAAAAGATAAAACCAATTCACAATGAAAATAAATAAATACATATAGAAATAAATAACTTTTTCCTGTGAAAACCTAGTGACTCTTAAACCTCCTGCTTTATTTAAATTTAATGACAATTTGTTTCAGTCAAACCATTTTCAATTTGTTAATTACTTCAGTGATTTTCCTCCAGAACTATACTCAACAAAAATATAAACGCAACACTTTTGGTTTTGCTCCCATTTTGTATGAGATGAACTCAAAGATCTAAAACGTTTTCCACATACACAATATCACCATTTCCCTCAAATATTGTTCACAAACCAGTCTAAATCTGTGATAGTGAGCACTTCTCCTTTGCTGAGATAATCCATCCCACCTCACAGGTGTGCCATATCAAGATGCTGATTAGACACCATGATTAGTGCACAGGTGTGCCTTAGACTGCCCACAATAAAAGGCCACTCTGAAAGGTGCAGTTTTATCACACAGCACAATGCCACAAATGTCGCAAGATTTGAGGGAGCGTGCAATTGGCAAGCTGACAGCAGGAATGTCAACCAGAGCTGTTGCTCGTGTATTGAATGTTCATGTCTCTACCATAAGCTGTCTCCAAAGGTGTTTCAGAGAATTTGGCAGTACATCCAACCAGCCTCACAACTGCAGACCACGTGTAACCACACCAGCCCAGGACCTCCACATCCAGCATGTTCAACTCCAAGATCATCTGAGACCAGCCACTCGGACAGCTGCTGAAACAATCGGTTTGCATAACCAAAGAATTTCTGCACAAACTGTCAGAAACCATCTCAGGGAAGCTCATCTGCATGCTCGTCGTCCTCATCGGGGTCTCGACCTGACTCCAGTTTGTCGTCATAACCGACTTGAGTGGGCAAATGCTCACATTTGCTGGCATTTGGCACGTTGGAGAGGTGTTCTCTTCAACTCTATGCGAACGAGATGTGTTGCACTGCATGAGGCAAATGGTGGTCACACCAGATACTGACTGGTATCCCCCCAATAAAACAAAACTGCACCTTCAGAGTGGCCTTTTATTGTGGACAGTCTAAGGCACACCTGTGCACTAATCATGTTGTCTAATCAGCATCTTGATATGGCACACCTGTGAGGTGGGATGGATTATCTCAGCAAAGGAGAAGTGCTCACTATCACAGATTTAGACTGGTTTGTGAACAATATTTGAGGGAAATGGTGATATTGTGTATGTGGAAAAAGTTTTAGATCTTTGAGTTCATCTCATACAAAATGGAAGCAAAACCAGAAGTGTTGCGTTTATATTTTTGTTGAGTGTATCTGCCAAGCTAGAAAACTGCTGCATCCTAGTAAGAGCAGAATTCTACTGGAATGAATTTGAATAAGGTTGGGTTGGGAATAAAGTTGCTTTTTTTTTTTCTCACCAAAATGGATGCTGCACTCACTGCAGTTTATTGTCTGAAATAGTCCCAGATTGCATTTCAGAGCTTCTACAATTCAAACATTTTCATGTGGGTGGTGTTGGGGGGTAATTTTGGGTTACAGCTTTTTTTTTTTGTTTTCACCACTTTCATCCCTGAATATGTCAATCGTGAGTCACTTTTGTGCAGATTAAAGTCACTAACTGGGACTCCTGTCTTGTTGCGAGAAAGAAACGAGAATCGTTCTGTTCAACTGCAATTGATCAAAAGGTTTTTTTCCTCCCAAAACAAGATGTCCTGCGACGTGCAGCAGCTGGCTGAGCTCAGCTCAGAGGTATGGAGAGACATTCATGCCAAAATGTCTGAAAGGAAATGCTTTTGACAAAAACTACAGATTTTATTTATTTTTCTTTATGTCCAGCGATCAAGGATCCAGTGACCAATTTAAAATGTTGTTGACATAGAAAACCTGTAAAGCCTACGTTTAGTACACAGAAAATTCACAAGAGGTATCAATAAGGGAATCGATAAGGAATTGGATCGATAAGCAGAATCGATAATGGCATCAATATCGATAAAATCTTATCAATATCCATCCCTATTCATGACTAGTTCACAAAATTAATGCATGCCAGAAGTTTTGAACATTTCAAAGTTTTGTTGTGCACTGGCATGCAGCCATACTCAGCTCATGCACTGCTGTAAACTGTTGTAAACTATTGTAAACTGCACAGTGTACAAGTTTACTCACTAGCATGCCACACTGTGTGCTGTTGTGGGCATCAAATTGGTACAAGTGTTAAGACACTGTTAATGTTCCATACATGACTGACTCAAATGTTCAACTTGTCTGTCTTAGCTGACCTTGTGAGATGATACCTACTAGAGATGGTACTCTGGCACTGCAAGATGGATTTGAAGATTACAAAACCCTGTCTTGGAATAACTCTGGGAAAGATGCATTGACTGCAGGAAAAGTCCACAAGCCAGGATCCTTTTGGGGGCATGTACGACCAACAGGCCATTTATGAGTTTGGGCAGTCACTGGGGTGGTATCTGTCTAGCTTACCTATTTTCCCCCAGAAGCTTTGTCCTTTGTTGGCTAGTTGGGGTGCCCTGTGTGCCTGCATGCTTGAAATACATCAGGGCCCCCATAAATGGTGTAGGGCTGCTGGAGTTTGCGGGTAAGCTGAGATTATATTGCTCTTGGCCCCACTACACTGCAAGGTGCGTTTGACGATTTGGGCAGTTACTTTACAGCAAGTATGTTGTTTGTGCATGCACAAGTACTGTGAGGATGCAGTTTACACTGTCCATTGACAAACTTCCAGTCAATTGAAATACTACTGCTAAGAACTGCTATTTCTATCTCTTTTTGTGTCTATCCTTTATATGTAAAAAAGCCAACTGGATGTTCTTTCAAGAAGTTAAATTGATTTTCAGTTCCTTTTGGGCTGTAGGAAACATAAAGTAACATAAATATGAACTATGAAATGTGATGATTGCAATAAGTGTGCGATTCACCTATAAAATGCATATATTATTCTGTTGTGGATTTGGATAAGACTCAGAACAGGGCCGAGGCTGGATTCTCTCAGTGACTGATAAATGCTGGGAAATGAGCTCACTAAGCCCACCGTAAGTCCTTCCTTTTTCAATATAGCCCTGCTTTTTGTTGACACTCTGGGAGAACAATTTCAGGTATAGGTGAACTGAAGTTTTGTGATGTACAGCTTCATATAACTTTATAACAGCTTTTAAAGAGAACGTTGCTTATTGATCCTTTCATCACCACTCACCAGTATGTGAAAGTAATTCAGTTTACTGTACAACGCAATCCCAACTGACTTTTGTGTTACTATGTTGACCTGCAATATTTACAGTTACATTTTCTGGAGAGGAAAAAAATAATTACTGCACTTGAATAATGCATAATGGAAATGAACCCTATTTGAATGGTTTTTGAAGGGAAAGGGGCACTGGGGCATACATTTTCATGCACTCTCTCCTATTAAGAATATATTATAGAATTTAAAGTATTTAAATTTTTTATAACAGAAAAGCTCAAGTCATCAACATTCTGTCATCTTGACCTAGACAGGGTCATGAAAACAATGTTAAGGAATCATTTATTTCTTTTTTTATTCATTTTCACTGTAGCTATATATTGATGCATCCAAATAAAGAGAACAAGGTACTCTTCCCAATTCAGAAACAAATTAATAATTCAATTCAGTTTTATTTTAATTATATAGAGCCAAATCACAACAAGGTTTCCTCAAGACCACTTCACATGGGTTAGGGCTAATCTTACAACCCCCTGAGCAACAGTGGTTATGAAAATTCTCTCTGGCATTTTTACCTCCACCAGCGAAGTTGAAGAAGGTTATGTTGTTGCCCTTGTTTGTTTGTCTGATGGTGAACAGCCTGGGGCCCACAATTTTTCATATATTATCATGACATTTTTACTGAAAATTCATATCCTGATAGGCAAGAAGTGACACAATGTTCAAAGTCATAGGTCAAAGGTCAAAGTCAGCAAAATTCTTGGAATATGGAAATATCCCAATGTTTATAACTGAACAATTTTCAAAAATTCATATCTCTATCAAAAAATGTCTTTCTTATTGTACAGTGTTATGTAGGATGGTACAGATCTGATCCAGATTACACATTTTGTGGCCATTTAAATGTAACATTGAATACCCCATTTAATGTATATTTTACATTATATCTTAATCAAACAAGCCCCAATCACTCTCATATTTGAAAACAAGGTGCAGACTGGCACTCACTGTGACCTGTCAAAGTTTGATCCAGCTCTGATCCAGATTGTGGATTTTGTGGACATTTGAATTTAATATTGAGAAGCCCATTTGCTGTACATTTTGCATTATATCTGACTCAAAAGTGCCCCATGCACTCATTTTTCTGTTATGGATTTACTTACACCACCAAAAATGGATGCAGGTTCCAATTTTATGCCTGTTTATCTATCTTCCAGTTATCAGTCGGAAACAAAGTGCCAAAGCAATGAGAAATTGTGCACACCAGAGATAACCGATGTCTGTGAAAATGTCCTGAAATAGAATTCAGAAACTGAAAAAGCTGTAAAAAACAAAACAAACAAAAAACCTGACAACACAACAAACAAAAACTTTGATTCACATGCATGAACTATATACTACTGACATTTGATCAAATCTAATTTATCCCATAAAAAGTCACTTCTAACAGGACTTTGAATTAGAATTTTTTTTTCCAAGGTAAAATTTTGTGGAATTGGAAATGAGTGTTGGAGGTTTGCGTTCTATGAGCAGGGTGATCTATTTTTTTTTTTTTTGGGGGGGGGGGGGGGTAACCCTTAAGCAGAACAGACTGAAAGGGGTGACCCACTGCTTAGGTCATTCCAACGGGAACATTGTGCTGTGAATCAAAAATACAATGCAGAAAATTAGAGCATACAACAATGACTTCAGAACAGATCTGGTTTACAAGAATAAATAATAAAATTAAAAGTAGCTTGTTGATTGCTGGGCTACATCCTAGAAGTCTGGAAAACAGACCTTTCTTTCTGGCAGACACTGACTTATTGCATCTTGGAAAAGAACAGATAAGCTCCAGCAAGACAAGTGCATATGTCCAGTATTCACAGCGTTTCATTTTTTTCCTCATTTTGTTATGTTGCAGCCTTATTCTGAAATGGAGTAAATTAATTTATAAATAAAATAATATAAAATAAATTAATTAATGGAATATTATTTTTTTTTGGGCAAAATTATATATATATATATATATATATATATATATATATATATATATATATATATATATATATATATATATATATATAATATTGCAGCCGGTCTGCTCTGTGTAAGGCCTGATCCCGTCAGATCTCAGAAGCTAAGTAGAGCAGGATCTGGTTAGTACTTGAATGGGAGACCTCTTTGGAACACCAGCGGCTGTGTGTGTTTCTCCAGGTATAAAACAGGTTTTCTTCCAGGATGTCTCTGTACATTGCTGTATTCATCTTTCCTGTAATCCTGATGAGTCTCCCAGTTCCTCCCAAAGAAAAACATCTCCACAGCATGATGCTGCCACCACCATGCTTCACTGTAAGGGATGTACCTGTCCGCGAATCCATGCATCCCACAGACTTTTCACAGCCCTGAGTTTATAACCGCTAATGGATAGTTTCTGCCAAGTGCAGATAAATTACTTATTCATTATGCTAACCCATGTTCCTGTCATGGTGCCATGGTGTGGACCATATCTGGCACAGATCTGGGACAGATGTGGTCAGATGTGGACAGATGTGGATGTAAATTCTTGTTTTTTCCGGATCCGGTTCAGATCTGGACTGAACTGTAAAGTGGAGCCGTGCTGGATCTGGGCCAGGGTGCAAAAATTGTCTGGACCGGATCCGCTTTCAGGAATGGTACCAGATGTTGGACTACATCCGGCCTGGATCCATTTGCTGTCTGGGATGAAACGAGAATAATAGAAATATCTCAAATGAAACAAAAGGGAAGTTTACACTGAGACAGTGAGAACCAGGAATATATGTTTTCATTTTCATTTATTTGTTTTTTTACTTTCACTTTTGATACTCTGTGTGCTTCTTACGTACCTTGTGGCTTGTATACAATGCTGCTGGAATCTCAGTTTTCTTTGAGAGAGTCTTCCCAAGCGATCAATAAAGTTCTATCTAATCAAGTCTAATGTAATCATAACTGTTGCTGTGTGAAGTAATGGTGTTTAGCCTATAGAGAGACTAACTGAAGTACCTGTATCTTGGTCCTTGGTCTTTGAGGTTGAGAGACATCTGGAAAGCGTGTAAGAAGCCATCAGGACAGAGGTATTAGAAATATGGAGGGAAAATAAAGGTACAAGTCCTTAGGGACCTCGTCCTTACAGTGTCACTATATGTTTTGTGAGACTTGGACAATAATTAGTTAACTAATGTAATGACTAGATGTCTTTGATACTAGGTCTCTTCAGAGAACCCTTGAGTATCACTGGAATCAGTTTGTGTGAAACAAATGCTTCCTTTTTGAGTCACAGCTGAAGACTATCACTATGAACCACAATGTAGCCCCTCAGTGTTAAGGACCCAGGCAACTGGAAAAGAACAAGGGGACGCCCACATTTCACCTGGCTGTGGCAGGTGGCTATTGTCCAGAAATGAGGATGAACCTGCTGTATATTTGGGGTGTTTCTGTGAAAGCTCTTCGACTGGACTGGGTTTTGCTTAATGCGAGGATGTTTCACTTCAAATTGCAGAAGTTTCCTCAGCTAACTTCTTGCTCTTGTAATCGACTTCTGTCTTGTCTCTTGTAGAGAAGAATAACAAGACACAAAAGCTGGAGTTTTAAACCTAACCAGACCCCTCCTACCGAGAGGCAGACGCTATTGGCTAGTGACCTAAACAATGCTCTGTTTGGCACCTATTGATGCTCTAGTTAGCACCCTCCTACTGACAGGGTAGCTGTCCCTCCTAACAATGGGGACTGATGGCTCTCCTGACGGCTCTCCTGAGAAGTAAATGACTCATTACCATGAACAAAAGACTGAAACTGCTTAGACCTGAGTACCCCATTGTAAACAAAAGACAAAGCGTGTCTCAGACCCCCTCTCCGGTTAAGGCTGGGTTTCAACTGTTTCACATACAATGCCTCCTTCACTCCTCTCTCAAAACATTTCTTTTCTCTGGCTAAGGTTTTAACTTCCTTATCCTCAAACGTGTGGTTAGTGTCTTTAAGGTGGAGATGATCTGCAGACTGAGGTCCACTAGTGCCCTCTCTGCATTGCTGGTATAGCCTTTTGTGTAACGGCTGCTTAGTCTCTCCTATGTGGTGTTTGTTACAGTTTTCCTGACATCTGATAGAATACACTACATTGCTCTGTTTGTAACTAGGGATCCTGTCCTTAGGGTGAACTAATTTCTGTCTCAAGGTGTTAACAGGCTTAAACTAAACTGGGATTTTTTGCTGTCTGAAGATCCTCTGTAGTTTTTCCCTACTCCTGTTAAATAAGGGAGATACACTCTTCTTCTGGCTCTGTCTGCTGTCTGTCTGGTCTCTTTGTTCTATGGGATCTTCTGCACTTTATCCAGGGACCATCGTGGGTACCCCACATACTGTGAGGGCTTTCCAGACATGTTTATGTTCTTAGCCCTTCCCTCTGTAGTTGTGGGCACCTGTAGGGCTCTGTGTGAAGAGTCCTGATCACCCCGAGCTAGTGTTCAAGGGGGTGGTTTGAGCCAAAGAGCAGATATTGGTCAGTGTGAGTGGGTTTTCTGTAAACCCCTGTCTGGAGCTGCCTGTTCTCTCCAATCGTAACATCACAGTCCAAGAAGGCTAAATGGTTGTTTCTGGCATCCTCACGTGTGAACTTGATATTGGAGTCCACTGACTTGATGTGATTTTGCAAATCTTCTTCAACCTATGTTCAATTGAATACACCACAAAGACAAGATATTTAATGTTCAAACTGATAAACATTGTTTTTGTGCAAATATTTGCTCATGTTGAAATGGATGCCTGCAACACATTTCAAAAACTTGGGATGGGGCAACAAAAGACTGGGAAAGTTGATGAATGTTCAAAAACACCTAAAAAATTAAATTATGGTGGAAACATAAATATTTGATCACCCACAAACAAGCAAGATTTCTGGCTCTCACAGACTTCTAACTTCTTTAACCCTCTGGGGCCAAAACTGTTGTATATCACGGCTGGGACCAAGCTTTACTAAATTATAAATAACCTTTTAATGATATGAGATAGAAACGTATTCTTTTTTGCTTAAAGTTAACTCCCCAGACTTTCGATCCCACCGTCAGCCATCTTCTCTTCATAGAAGCTGTGTGATGACGTGCGCAAAGCGAGTGTCCAATCGGAATGTTGGTTCACCATCTCACATGGTTTTCCAAAATCCAATCATAGGGCAGATTTACCTCACGTGATAAACCAAAGATCATTTTCAGGAGTGATATCTTACTAGTTGGCCCGTTTGAATAGCCCCCTAACTCCTCCAATGCGCCCCTGCACCATTACGCACAGTGAAAGTGAAAGCAGACGGAGAGCCTCGCATGACAATCTCACATGCTCAAACAAAAGTGTGTAACTATCAGGATTGCTCCACTAGCTTGCATTTGAATGTTACTGGATACTCTGTGGCTCTCTCTCTCTGGCGTAAAGCACTGTTTACCATATCAATGAGGTGAGGGAGAGGGGCCGCTCCTCAGACTGTAAGGAACCCAAAGTGTGAAATGAAAGCTGCTTGTAGAGTCAGACAGAAGGCTCCAAAACACAGCAGAAATAGAAATTTGTGATGTGACCTTTGTGTAATAGCAGGCAGAAATTGCTTTGAGTTGAAGACAAACAAAAACGCATAGACAGTTTTGTACATATTGTTCAAAATGTGCGTTTCTGTTTATTGTTTGAACTTTTTGTTGTACCGTCTTTCACACAAGACCTCAAATTACCTTTATAAAGTGTCATAACAGTTGTTTATTATAGTTTGCTGTGTGTTTTGAATAAATGGTTGTGGAAAATTATTTTCCACTTTACTTTTTTTCCTTTGTTATTTCTGATTGTAAACCTTTATTACAACAGAACCATATATATTATGGAAGAACAGGTTGTTCTGAAAAAAAAGAGACACAAAACTTGATTGTGGGATGCAGAGAGAGCTGTTAACAGCAATAATAAAACATTTATGCCAGGCGAGTGAACTGTCCAAAAATGCCCTCGGACCCCAGAGTGTTAAGAAGCACTTCTGTCCTCCTGTATTAATGACAACTGTTGGAACTCATTTTCCATATAAAAGACACCTATCCACAGCCTCAAACAGTCAGACTCCAAACTCAGCCATGGCCAAGACCAAGAGCTGTCAAAGGACACCAGGAAGAAAAATGTAGATGTGCACCAGGCTGGGAAGAGTGAAATCTACAATAGTCAAGCAGGTTG
Organism: Thalassophryne amazonica; assembly: GCF_902500255.1. Lineage (NCBI taxonomy): Eukaryota > Metazoa > Chordata > Actinopteri > Batrachoidiformes > Batrachoididae > Thalassophryne > Thalassophryne amazonica. The sequence goes on along the minus strand of NC_047110.1, from coordinate 34,217,532 downwards.
GTGTGAATAATCACCTGTGGGAGCAATTGTAAGAAATGGAAGACATACAAGACCATTGATAATCTACCTCGATCTGGGTCTCCACGCAAGATCTCATCCTGTGGGGTCAAAATGATCATGAGAACAGTGAACAAAAATCCCAGAACTACATGGAGGGACCTGCTGAATGACCTCCAGAGAGCTGGGACCAAAGTAACAAAGGCTACACATTACGCAGAGATGGACTCAAATCCTGCAGTGCCAGGCGTGTCCCCCTGCTTACGCCAGTACGTGTCCAAGCCCGTCTGAAGTTTGCCAGAGAGCATATGGATGATCCAGAAGAGGATTGGAAGAATATAATGTGGTCAGATGAAACCAAAATACAACTTTTTAGTAAAAACTCAACTAGTTATGTTTGGAGGAAGACAAATGCTGAGTTGCATCATGCTAGAAACATCATGGTTTGGGGCTCTTTTTCTGCAAAGGAGACAGGGTGACTGATCTGTGTTAAGGGAAGAATGAATGGGGCCATGTATCATGAGATTTTAAGCCAAAACCTCCTTCCTTCAGTGAGTGCATTGAAGATGCAACGTGGCTGGGTCTTCCAGCATGACAATGATCCCAAACACACCGCTTGGGCAACGAAGGCGTGGCTCCGTAAAAAGCATTTCAAGGTCCTGGAGTGGCCTAGCCAGTCTCCAGACCTCAACCCCATAGAAACTTTTGGAGGGAGTTGAAAATCCGTGTTGCCCAGCGACAGCCCCAAAACATCACTGTTCTAGAGGAGATCTGCATGGAGGAATGGGCCAAAATACCAGCTACAGTGTGTGCAAACCTGGTAAAGACTTACAGGAAATGTTTGACCTATGTCATTGCAGCAAAGATTATGTTACAAAGTATTGAGTTGAACTTTTGTTATTGACCAAATACTTATTGTCCACCATAATTTACAAATAAATTATTTAAAAATCCTACGTGATTTTCTGGAATTTTTTTTCTCATTTTGTCTCTCATAGAAGTGTACCTATGATGAAAATTACAGACCTCTCTCATCCTTCTAAGTAGGAGAGCTTGCACAATCAGGGACTGACTAAATACTTTTTTTTTAACCCAACACTATCTGGCAGAGGTGTCAAATCCAGCTTCAGAAAGTAAAAACAATCCCATGTGTTGCTTCTACCTGTGCACCTAAAACAGGTGATCTCAATAATTAGCTCATCCACCTGCCTGAAGAGCTGAACTAATTACAATCAGCTGGTTTATTGGGAAGATAGAACAAATGTGTGGCTGGACTTTTACTTTCTGAAGCTGGATTTGACCCCTCTGATATCTGGAAGTATACATCAACTGGACTACTACAAGATGTTCACCTTCCCGTCGAAGTGACTTCTTCATTTTTTTAGTAAGATGGTATGGTATCCCCTTAAGTTGGAGAAGCTTTATTATAAAACAAAGGATCAATCTGTTTAACCAATGAAACAATTCTATAATTACTCTTGAAGGTTGTGACATTTTGGCATTCCTGGACTGCGTAGTGCACTTAAATCATAGTGGCAACCAAAATATTGAAATCTACAGCAAATCCACAAATACAGGCCAATATCTGTGATTTGAGTCCAACCATCCACTACACATAAGCTTGGAATGGTCAGGATACATAGACTGAAAAGGTTTGCGTGAGTGTAGAATACAAAACAAAAGAAGGTCACAATCTAAAGAAGGCTCTGAAGATGCGTATATGCAGACTTCGCCTTTGTCAAGTTCATATCTAGATCTCCCAAAGCAACACTGGACAGATCAGTTCAAGACAAAGGATAGAATCTTATGATCTACTGTGTGGACAACACACCTGTCAGTCTTCTTCTCCAACCCATTCAGAGACTGTCACAGATTCTTGCACACCCTAATGCCCAGATTACATATTTCAGACAGAGTAATGTTGTTTCTGCTGTTTGGGGTAGTGAAGACTACTCCAACTCTTACAGCGAAGGCATTAAACAGCCACTGTATAAATGTATTGGTTAGCAGAGAAGAAGCAACACCTCAGAACATTACACTTTACCTTCATTTGAAAGGTGAGGGTTACACTTTTGAGGACAACAAAATGCCCACTTGGACCAGAGCGGATAGATGATTTGAAGGGAGAGCTGACAGGACTGAGCGGAGGCGAGACACAGAGGCTGGACACAAATGCAGGCTCACCACAGGACGTATGCGTAAAGGATGGTTTAATTCAGACCTGGGTTCAGTAACAGGAAGGCAGTCTGCCTAGCAAACGTACCGGGCAGGGACAAGACAGAGGATGTGGTCAAAAACAAGCAGGGTCAGTACACGAGCAAACAGAGTTGTCAGGGCTGAGGCAAAAGGCAGGATCCGGTACACAGAGCAGAGTAAAAAAAAACATGGCTTGGCAAAACAGGACTGAAACAAAGTGCTGGTGAGTGAATGAATCAACAAACGAGCAGGGAGGAAGTGAACTGTAGCAGTTTAAATAAGAACAGGTGTTAATAAGATAATGAGGTGCACGTGGAGGAGGAAGGGCCTGGAAGGGGGCGTGGTCAGGTGACAACTAAGAGACAAAAGAGATGCAGAAAGGCGGTGACAAATGGGCAAGTAAATGACAGATGAATGGGGCGTGGCCAACAGTGATGACAAAGTGCAGGTGTGGGACATGAGTGATCAGAAAGAGACTGTGATAACAATGAAACTGAACATGACAACTTAGAGACCTGAGAGGAGTGCAGACAAAGAGAGAATAACAGGCAGGTGCAAGTGAGCGGTGAAGAGACTGTGATAACAATGAAACGACATGACAACTAAAGATCATACAAAGAAAACATGAGCACAAATCTAAACTTGATCAGGACTGAAAAGCATACCAGAACATGATAAACAGAATCATGGGAAATAACACATTGTGACAAAACCAAGTGGAACAGACAGACAAAACTATAAGAAAAACAGAAACTAAGTGATAACAAACCTGGCATAACAGTACTACATAATAGAAATGAGAACAGCAAAAACAATAGGCAAACAATAACCAAATGATAAACCATGAAAACACAGACTGATAGAACAAACCTAGAACGGAACTGGAACATGGCTGAAGTATAAAAGTAACAGAAGAATGTGCCAAAGCAAAAATAGAACATAGAATAAAACACATGATGAAGAAGGCAATTAATAAAACAAGGCTGGGGCAAAAGGAACAGAACTAATAAAGAGGAAAAATAAGGGTTGAAGCCTGGAACTGGGCGGGGCATGACAGTACCCCTCCCCCAAGCGGGTGCCCCAGGGCACCCGCCCAAAAACGACCCGACACCGGGCGGGCGGCCGGGGCCCAGGATGGTGGGCAAACCGAGGTAGGAGAGCCATAACAGGGCCCAAAAAACAGGAGGCCCCAAGGATGACCAAGAACAGGCCCCAGAAATACAGGCAGAGGGAAACCCGAACAACAAAAACCTGGCAGGCGGCCGTGGGATCCAAAATAGTGCATAGCCATGGTAGGAAATAGACCTCTTGGCGGCTCAGGAGGGTGACCATGCGGCGTAACACAGGGCCTGGGCACGTGACATACAACTGGGTCGTGATCAACCACTGGGTCAGGAGGGCGGACCTGGGAAGTAACATCTTGTAAGGACATATCAGAAATTCAATTATGGGACGAACTGACCCCTAGGGCGGTGCCAGAGGGACAATCTGGGCCAGATGTGGGATGATTTACCCAAAAACAACATAGTGAAGTAACTAACCTCCTAAGGAGGAGTCCCACAGAATAGAGAAGCCACTGGGCAAAAAGGATAAGTGCCATGCCGAACAGCCCATAAAAAGAAAAACAAAGTGCTTCAACATCCCAGGTACAAACCAAATCAAACCAACGTAAGACCCCATAACACATGATAGCCAGGTATATGCATAGCACCCTAAGAAAATAACTAAAAAGAGACCAAAAAGAACACTCATATGCAGAATAAATGGATTTGAACAAAAACCATAAAAAGCAGAGAACCCACATTAATGAGCTATGATGCAGACAGAAAACTAAAACCAAGAGCAGACCAACAAAAGAACCAACCAGAATAACCTGTGCTTTCTCGGAGTGCCGAATGTATTGCGAAAAATGATTAATCAAACCCTGTGGGTAATCAGGATTACCCGATGTAATCAGGGACCAGAAAGAGGACTTTAACAGATGTTGGGTGGAATTAATTTCCAGAATCCCACAACCAAACCCTGGAGAGATCCCAAGGAACAAAATTATTTTTTCAAGTATTAAAGTCAAGACCTTCAATAATTGTGTGTCATGGTCATTCATGGGCCACCCCAGGAGTGGGAGTGGGGCCTTTAACAGACTATTCAATGAGGCACATAAAGAAAGCACAAAATAAACCCATAAAAAACAGAGTTCAAATGAAAAGTCACTAACCGTCCCTTGGTTTGTGTCCTCAAGCGTTGTCATCTGAGCTGACACTAAAGCAGGAGCAGGATGAGGAGGCTCTGGAGAGGAAGGTTCAGACAGCGTGCATACGACCGACGCACCGTCAGGCGTCGCAACAGGCTGCGGCGCGGCATGCACTGAGGCCGGTCCGGCAGCTGGTGCCGCAGAAGCAGTGTGCTCGGAGACTGGTTCAGCCGCAGGTGCCGCTGGCGCATTGCGCGCGGAGACTGGTTCAGCCGCAGGTGCCGCTGGCGCGGTGCACGCGGAGACTGGTTCAGCTACTGGCGCGGTGCGCGCGGAGTCTGGTTCAGCCGCTGGTGCGGTGCGCAGAGTCTGGTTCAGCTGGAGGTGCTGGAGGTGCTGCAGGTGCCGCAGGTGCGGAGTCTGGTTCAGCCGCTGGCACATTGCGCGCGGAGACTGGTTCGGCTGGAGGTGCCATAGGTGCGGAGACTGGTTCAGCCGCAGGCGCGGTGCGCATGGAAGCTGGTTCAGCCGCTGGTGCCGCAGGTGCCGCTAGCGTGGAGACTGGTTCAGCCGCAGGCGCGGTGCGAGTGGTCTTTCGTGGCACAGCTGCACGAGGCTTACGAAGGGCTGGTACAGGTGGTAGGCTTGGAACAGCTGTTGTCATTTCATGGAGAAGCTGAGAAGTCAGGCATGAGAAAGTCCAAGACGTGAGCACGGTTGGGGCTTCCTGGTGCCAACGCGCTGATGGCGTCAACACGGTGGAGACCGGCTCCACTGCGGCCTCTGGCGGGCATATGGAATCCACATGTCTTATGCGGCGCAGGCTTAGGTGGTGCCCGTGAAGGGGCCAGAATGGGTGCTGAGCGTGGCTGTGATCCCGGTTTCACCAGCTGAGATGGTGCGGCCAGTTTTTGCACTGATGCGCACCAGGCTGCGTCCGAAATTGTTATGTACTGAGGTGCGGTTGAACAGGCAGCGGTGATGTCCGATTCAAACAAAAACTCAATCGGATCTTCAATGCATGGAGGAACCTGGCTCTGCTTAAAATGAGATTTTATGTTCTTCAGTTCAGGAAAAGAGTGGACCACGTCTGGCTCGGCTTGTAAAAGCTGATCAAGGGCCGACAGAACGCGACATCGGTTCTGTGGACTCAGATTGTCCTGATATTCAAAAAATAGGTCCTGTATCTTAAATAACACATTTACCGTGTCCTGGACTGCAAACTTCTCTGTCTCTGACGAATAGTCATCGTCATCTTCATCACAGTCGCTCCACTCAGCGTCGTCATCAGAGGGCAGGTGTTGAGAATACAGGTGGGCCTCTGGATGTTTTATCCAGTCGGGAAGTCTTTGGCCAGAAAAAATTGCGTCCAGGTCCTGCAGATCAGGGAAGAGCTCATAACGCCAAACATTAGCTTCCAAACGTTCCCATGCCTGCTCTAGAAAATCAAATTTTTCCTTTGGAGAGTAGCAGTCTGGGAAACACACAAAGAAAAATTGAATGTCATCAAAAATCCTTTGATGGCGTCAGGGTCCTGGTTCCTGTCGACCGGGTTCGAGCCCGCTGCGTCCATGTCTGGCTCGTTTGTTCTGACAGGACTGAGCGGAGGCGAGACACAGACAGAGGCTGGACACAAATGCAGGCTCACCACAGGACGTATGCGTAAAGGATGGTTTAATTCAGACCTGGGTTCAGTAACAGGAAGGCAGTCCGCGGAGCAAAAGTACCGGGCAGGGACAAGACAGAGGACGTGGTCAAAAACAAGCAGGGTCAGTACACGAGCAAACAGAGTTGTCAGGGCTGAGGCAAAAGGCAGGATCCGGTACACAGAGCAGAGTAAAAAAAAAACATGGCTTGGCAAAACAGGACTGAAACAAAGTGCTGGTGAGTGAATGAATCAACAAACGAGCAGGGAGGAAGTGAACTGTAGCAGTTTAAATAAGAACAGCTGTTAATAAGATAATGAGGTGCACGTGGAGGAGGAAGGGCCTGGAAGGGGGCGTGGTCAGGTGACAACTAGGCAAAAGAGATGCAGAAAGGCGGTCGGTGACAAATGGGCAAGTAATGACAGATGAATGGGGCGTGGGCCAACAGTGATGACAAAGTGCAGGTGTGGGACATGAGTGATCAGAAAGAGACTGTGATAACAATGAAACTGAACATGACAACTTAGAGACCTGAGAGGAGTGCAGACAAAGAGAGAATAACAGGCAGGTGCAAGTGAGCGGTGAAGAAAAGAGACTGTGATAACAATGAAACTGGACATGACAACTAAAGATCATACAAAGAAAACATGAGCACAATCTAAACTTGATCAGGACTGAAAAGCATACCAGAACATGATAAACAGAATCATGGGAAATAACACATTGTGACAAAACCAAGTGGAACAGACAGACAAAACTATAAGAAAAACAGAAACTAAGTGATAACAAAACCTGGCATAACAGTACTACATAATAGAAATGAGAACAGCAAAAACAATAGGCAAACAATAACCAAATGATAAACCATGAAAACACAGACTGATAGAACAAACCTAGAATGGAACTGGAACATGGCTGAAGTATAAAAGTAACAAAAGAATGTGCCAAAGCAAAAATAGAACATAGAATAAACACATGATGAAGAAGGCAATTAATAAAACAAGGCTGGGGCAAAAGGAACAGAACTAAATAAAGAGGAAAAATAAGGGCTGAGCCTGGAACTGGGCGGGGCATGACAAGAGCAAAATAAGCCTCTCTGAAATTGGAAAAAAATCTTCAGTCAACCGGGACTTCATCTTTGTGAAATTAATAATTGAGACCTTTCATCACTCTCAAAGGAATTAAGGATACTTAACACATTCATCAGGGAAGGTGCACCAAACAATCCTCTGGAGACAAGAAAAAGTTTAACAGTTTTGAAAAGCTCTGCTGAATAGATAGATCTTTCATGCTTTACGGACTCTCTCTACTTGTTGAGGAATACAGTATATTGGGGTGAGGAATACAGTATATTGGGGTGATCTCCATGTTAAGCTTTAAAAATGTAGATGTCCTATAGCATGCACAAGCAAAGGACTTGCACATCTGAGAGGAATACGTTTCTGAAAGCCAGTTCAAAGAAGGAGCCAGCTTGTGCCATTGCAGTATTAGGTGCAACAGAGCACCTTTTTACCGACATAAGATGACAGGCATGATGAAAAGTGAAATAAAGTGAACTATCACATTGCCCATTGGGATCCATGGGCTCTGGATTGGGTAATGTTTATAAAATAGGTAGCTGACATTTTTCAAAGTTGGTAATGATGCAAAGTTTATATAATGGTTTGGAATGGCCTGTGAGTACAGATGGAATGGCGTGTGAGTACAGAACATACTTTCAATGTCCATTGTTGTGTTGTTATGTAATATCTGTAATTTCTCAAAAAATGTTAGTCCTATCAATGTTACATTTTGGCAGCATTCATCCTTGACTCAAAATTCGTAAGTATACCAAACGGCAAATGTCAGCTCTCCCCAATTTGTCCGTGATCGAAGTCATAGACACGCACACATGTATGCACGTACACAGAGGCCACTTGACTTTTGATATATAGATGTTTTACCGCCCCCTGCTGGAATGGCATGTGAGTCCAGAATTTAATTATCAACGTCCATTGTTCACTGTTATTAGCTATTATCCCCAATTTCTCCAAAACGTTTGTCTTATCAACTTTACATTTTCCTGGCATTCATCCTGACCAAAATACATAAGCATACCAGATGGTAAATGTCAGCTATCCCCAGTTTCTCTGTGATGGAAGCTATACACATGCACACACATGCACACATACATGTATACAGAGGCCACTTGGCTTTTAATATATAGTTAACAAAAATGTTATAGTGTGTTTTTTGGAACATTTCCAAAATGAATTCACAAAGAAGCAGATACATTTTTTTGTTCAGAGAAATCACAGTGATGTAGATTTCTGCCAGTCTCCCAATTTTTGACCACTTATTGTGTACATTTTTGGCTGAAAAAAAAATCATAGCATGAAAATGGGTGTAATTTATGGTAAAGGTAGCATTGCATAATGTAATGATCAGTTGGGAAAGTTTAAACATGCCCAGAATTTTTTTTTTCCTCCCCCCGTCTGCATATATAGTAATGATAAATGCTACACTGGCAGAAACCATTTATGTACATTCACACACATATATGCATTGTATTCTTGCAAGACAGAAGGTATGTAGTGTGTGATGTGAACGTGGTGTGCGTGTGTGACCCCCATCCGCCCTTCCCATCAGCCTACACGATCCTACTCAAATGCCAACTGACAGCTTCTATCAGGAAGGGCCGGCCACCAAACAAACACAAAGACAGACAAGAACGAAGACAAGTGGTGAAGGCAATAACTGTGAAGTGATGAGAAGTGAGACACCAAGGAGACGGGCCCCCAACAATACAACTTACCAGGACAAACAATCCAACATGAACCAACAGTGACAGCAACAATCTGTTGCCTAATTAGTGAGCATCCATACCTTAATCTAGACACCAGAGTCTCGACCCCCTTGAGAGCACCCAAAACCGAATTGTAGTAACGGCAACAAACCTAACCATCCATGCACAGACACCCAAATCACAGCTAAAATATCCGATCACTACTGTGGCCTTACCATACCTTACCGTATGACGTGGACCACTCTGGCACGTCAGAAGCCATACGGCCGGTGCATGCCAAGGACGGAAATGGGTCCAGGATGCAGGACCCCAGGGATTGTGACTTTGAAACCTTGATGTGTCTTTGGAAGAAACAAGAAATATCAATGACATTTAACTAATTACTTTAATAATGACTTTAAATCAGCAGATATTGTCAGGGGTTTGATAATTGTTGATGAGTTGAAACTACTGGATACTTAATGGTTGTTGAAACTAAACAGAATTCAGTAACACTGAATTCACAATTACAATACACAAGGGGACCTCCTATGAGTCTACACTTGGATCAGATCTAGTCATTTGTGTCACTGGTTGTGCAATCACGATGCTAAAAAAAATGATGTGGTCCTAGGTGGCAAACACCTGGTCCATCCACAACCTCCCATATTTGGTCATTCCAGCCCCTGAACTTTGAGAATTATGTCTGTCTGTCTTCCAATCCCAGCCCTTCCAGCCTAACCAATCTGGTCCTTCTTGTCCAAATCTTTGAGAATTGTTGTTTACCTCTCTTCTGACCCCACTCCTTATGGCCTAACTATATTTGGCATTTTCCCAGCTCCTAGACCTCAAGCCCCCCCCCACACACACACACTTATTATATCCACCTAGTTGACATTCCTTTTAAGGTCTATGTCTTTCCTGTCAAACTGGAAGGCCAGTGAGAACAATCAGAAAAATAAAGGCCTACATTAATGACATGCTCCACAGCTGAAGCCCTCATTTACATAACAGCTGTGTGTGGTGATCTGGGGGCTTTGAAGAAATAGTGTGTATATAGCCCATATTCAGCTGCCTCTCCCCTGTAACAACTCACTGTTGAGCTGCATTTTCAATAAAGAGGGAAACTAGGCTATCGTTTTGACCACTACAGAGCTGGACTGGCTTTTTACAGGGTTCTTCTGGGGAAGCCATTTGACCACTATTTACCGAGTGTCACAATGACTTCCCTTGATTAGGGAGTAGCCTCTGCTGTGGTCACTGGGTGTCTTAAATGAAGCCTCACACCAAATTCTTCAATGCCTCATCAGCATCTTGGTGTGATTAAAAAAAATTAAATCACATGGAACTTTTAAGCCAAATATCTCTACAAATGGCCACTAAGCGATCCTCTCTAACATCAGCTGTCCTAAGAGGTATCACCCAGATCACATCTGCGAAATGGGATGTCAAAGAGGAGGAGCTAGGGCAGGGACAGGGGCTGTCTCTAGGTCAGTGGCTGGAAAATGCTCAAATATGATGAGGCCAGAAGAGTGGGGTGGGAGGAGAGATAGACACAATCATTCCCAAAGGTCCCAAATGTTTAGTTATTCCTCTGCCTCCTTTAGGAGTAATGGTACTTGTAATAAGTGTAGCTTATTCGTAGCTTTGGAGGCCAGGCTGGGCGAATTGGAGACCTCGGCTCCGCACCGTGGAAAATTCTACAGCTAGCCAGGCCCCTGTAGTCGGTGCGGACCAAGGTAGCTTAGCCGCCGTTAGTTCCCTTCCAGCAGATCCCGAGCAGCCGAGAAAGCAGGCCGACTGGGTGACTGAGGAGGAAGCGTAGTTCTAAACAGAAGCCCCTTGTACACCTTGTTCACATTTCTAACCGTTTTTCCCCACTCGGCGACACACCCACCAATGATCAAACTCTGGTTATTGGCGACTCTGTTTTGAGAAATGTGAAGTTAGCGACACCAGCAACCATAGTCAATTGTCTTCTGGGGGCCAGAGCAGGCGACATTGAAGGAAATTTGAAACTGCTGGCTAAGGCTAAGCGTAAAATAAACACTAAAATTAACATTGAATCGGTGCGTAACATTGCAAAAACAATGTCGGACTCTGTAGTTTTCTCTGGGCCCCTCCCCAATCGGACCGGGAGTGACACGTTTAGCCGCATGTTTTCCTTGAATTACTGGCTGTCTGAGTGGTGTCCAAAAAATGGGGTGGGCTTCATAGATAATTGGCAAAGCTTCTGGGGAAAACCTGGTCTTGTTAGGAGAGACGGCATCCATCCCACTTTGGATGGAGCAGCTCTCATTTCTAGAAATCTGGCCAATTTTCTTAAATCCTCCAAACCGTGACTATCCAGGGTTGGGACCAGGAAGCAGAGTTGTAGTCTTACACACCACTCTGCAGATTCTCTCCCCCTGCCATCCCCTCATTACCCCATCCCCGTAGAGACGGTGCCTGCTCCCAGACTACCAATAACCAGTAAAAATATATTTAAGCATAAAAATTCAAAAAGAAAAAATAATATAGCACCTTCAACTGCACCACAGACTAAAACAGTTAAATGTGGTCTATTAAACATTAGGTCTCTCTCTTCTAAGTCCATGTTAGTAAATGATATAATAATTGATCAAGATATTGATTTATTCTGCCTTACAGATACCTGGTTACAGCAGAATGAATATGTTAGTTTAAATGAGTCAACACCCCCGAGTCACACTAACTGCCAGAATGCTCGTACCACGGGCCGAGGCGGACGATTAGCAGCAATCTTCCATTTCAGCTTATTAATTAATCAAAAACCCAGACAGAGCTTTAATTCATTTGAAAACTTGACTCTTAGTCTTGTCCATCCAAATTGGAAGTCCCAAAAACCAGTTTTATTTGTTATTATCTATCGTCCACCTGGTCGTTACTGTGAGTTTCTCTGTGAATTTTCAGACCTTTTGTCTGACTTAGTGCTTAGCTCAGATAAGATAATTATAGTGGGCGATTTTAACATCCACACAGATGCTGAGAATGACAGCCTCAACACTGCATTTAATCTATTATTAGACTCAATTGGCTTTGCTCAAAATGTAAATGAGTCCACCCACCACTTTAATCATATCTTAGATCTTGTTCTGACTTATGGTATGGAAATTGAAAGACTTAACAGTATTCCCTGAAAACTCCCTTCTGTCTGATCAATTTCTTAATAACATTTACAATTTACTCTGATGGACTACCCAGCAGTGGGGAATAAGTTTCATTACACTAGAAGTCTTTCAGAAAGCGCTGTAACTAGGTTTAGGATATGCTTCCTTTCTTTATGTTCTCTAATGCCATATACCAACACAGTGCAGAGTAAGCTACCTAAACTCTGTAATTCAGATAGAGTATCTCCATCAATAGTTTTTACATCCTCATTGAAGACAACTTTGGATGGTGTAGCTCCTCTGAAAAAGAGAGCTTTAAATCAGAAGTGCCTGACTCCATGGTATAACTCACAAACTTGCAGCTTAAAGCAGATAACCCGTAAGTTGGAGAGGAAATGGCATCTCACTAATTTAGAAGATCTTCACTTAGCCTGGAAAAAGAGTCTGTTGATCTATAAAAAAGCCCTCCGTAAAGCTAGGACATCTTACTACTCATCACTAATTGAAGAAAACGAGAACAACCCCAGATTTCTTTTCAGCACTGTAGCCAGGCTGACAAAGAGTCAGAGCTCTATTGAGCCGAATATTCCTTTAACTTTAACTAGTAATGACTTCATGACTTTCTTTGCTAATAAAATTTTAACTTATTAGAGAAAAAATTACTCATAACCATCCCAAAGACGTATTGTTATCTTTGGCTGCTTTCAGTGACGCTGGTATTGTTGTGTGGGCTGCCAGAAGAGGAGGTACTGCTGGCCCACCACCAGAGGGCGCCCTGCCTGAAGTGCGGGCTTCAGGCACGAGAGGGCGCTGCCGCCATGGACACAGCCGGGGGTGACAGCTGTCGCTCATTACCTCTTGACAGCTGTCACCCATCTACTCAACATCATCTCACTCCATAAAGACCAGACGTCATCTCCACCTTGTTGCCGAGATATCATACTTCATAGAGGTAACACTCTCAGCCTTTTTGTGAGATTTGTAACTCTGTTATTTTGAGAATTTGCAGGAGAACCGGTCGTTTGTGAGGAGGCTGTGCAAGACGGCGCTCCTTTTCAGCTGAGACCGCTGCAACATATTGAATGAGAGGTGGAGGTGGCATTCCCACCGTAGTTGTTACTGGGTGTACACACACCCACACTTGACTGTCTTTGTTCTTCGCCAGCAGTACCAGATCCGACAGTCAGGGACGGTGATCACCTGGGAATTCGGGACTTGGCGGCTCCAGTATTCACCAGGTTCTGGGGCGGCGGAAATCGTGTGGTTCCGGCTCTTCTCAGGACAGACGTCTTCTATCCTCGAGCCTGCCCACACGTCACCTCCTGTGTATTGACTGTTATGATATTCTGTGATTGTCTGTATGTTTGTTGTGCACATTCACAACATTAAATTGTTACTTTTTGGCTCATCTATTGACCGTTCATTTGCGCCCCCTGTTGTGGGTCCGTGTCACTACACTTTCCCAACAGGATATCTCGGCCAGCGTCATGGACTCCGAGGGGCGTCACCCGGCTGTTGAACGACCAATGGGAGAGCAGGGAGCGCAGGCGTCTGCAGGAGACGTGATTGGTGAGCTGCAGCACATTCTCACCGCCTTTACGGCTCGGTTGGATCAAATGACTGAGCAAAACATCTTCCTGAACCGCAGGGTGGAGGCTCTCTCCGCACAGATGGCGGCGAGCGCTCAGGGCGCTGCTGCAGCTCGTCCTCCTGTCGACCCTGTGCAGGATATAAATGTTCCAGTGGTGGTTCAACAACCCCTCCCACCATCCCCTGAAGCATACATAAGCCCTCCTGAGCCGTATGGAGGTTGTGTGGAGACGTGCGTGGACTTTCTTATGCAGTGTTCGCTCGTCTTCGCACAACGTCCCGTCATGTACGCGTCAGATGCTAGTAAAATAGCTTATGTGATTGCTCTGCTTCGGGGTAAAGCACGCGCCTGGGCTACGGCGCTCTGGGAACAGAACTCACGGTTGTTATCAGCATACACTGGGTTTGTGGGGGAGTTCAGAACAGTGTTTGATCACCCTAACAGAGGAGAGACCGCTTCAACTGTGCTGCTGTCAATGAGACAGGGACGCGAGAGCGCAGCCGCTTATGCAGTCAACTTCCACATCGCGGCTGCGAGGTCCGGCTGGAATAACGTTGCGCTCCGCGCCGCCTTCGTAAACGGACTGTCGTTGGTTCTGAAGGAGCAGCTGGTAGCTAAGGAGGAACCGCAGGATTTAGATGGGCTTATCGATCTCGTTATACGGTTAGACAATCGGTTGGAGGAACGCCGTCGGGAGCGAGGCGAAGGACGTGACCGGATACGCGCCGCCCCTCTCCCTTCCGGGTTCGATAAGGCGCCGCCCTCCCCACGCTCCACAGCCGTAGCGCTTTGTGGGGCAACAGCTCCCCCTGCTGACGTTGTTAGGGAAACGCACAGGGCCAAAATGGGGAGGCTGATCCGGGGAGAGTGTTTTCTCTGCAGCTCAACTGAGCACACACAGAGAAACTGCCCCAAACGGCCAAAACGACAACAACCGCCCTTAGAGACTGGGCTAAGGAGGGGTCAAACCATTCAAGTGAGACACACACAAATTGCCACACGACTCCCAGTCACAATCCTGAGTGGGGATTTAACCCTTCAAGCCAGAGCACTGGTGGACACGGGGTCAGAAGGGAATCTGCTAGACAGCAGATGGGCAAGGGAGGTAGGGCTCCCTCTGGTGGCGCTTCCTTCGCCATTGCAGGTGCGGGCACTAGATGGCACCCTCCTCCCTTTACTCACACACAAGACACAACCAGTAACTCTGGTAGTGTCTGGAAACCATCGGGAGGAGATTGAGTTTTTTGTAACTCCTTCTACCTCCCGCGTGATTTTGGGCATCCCATGGATGTTGAAGCACAATCCCCGGATTGATTGGCCGTCTGGGGTGGTGGTTCAGTGGAGCGAAACCTGCCATCGGGGGTGTTTAGGATCCTCGGTCCCTCCCGGTTCACAGGCTAAGGAGGAGTTCAAAGTCCCTCCCAATCTGACGGCAGTGCCGGTTGAGTACCACGATCTTGCTGACGTCTTCAGCAAGGATCTGGCACTCACCCTTCCCCCGCACCGTCCGTACGATTGTGCCATTGATTTGGTTCCAGGCGCTGAGTTCCCGTCCAGCAGGCTGTACAACCTCTCACGACCTGAGCGCGAATCAATGGAGACCTACATCTGGGTCTCATTAGCTGCCGGGCTGATCCGGAACTCCACCTCCCCGATGGGGGCAGGTTTCTTTTTTGTGGGCAAGAAAGATGGCGGACTTCGTCCATGTATTGATTACAGGGGGCTGAATGAGATTACGGTTCGCAACCGATACCCGTTGCCATTGTTAGATTCCGTGTTCACCCCCCTGCATGGAGCCAAAATCTTTACTAAGCTGGATCTTAGAAATGCGTATCACCTGATTCGGATCCGGAAGGGAGATGAATGGAAGACGGCATTTTACACCCCATTAGGTCACTTTGAGTACCTGGTCATGCCGTTCGGCCTCACCAACGCCCCCGCGACGTTCCAAGCCTTGGTTAACGACGTCTTGCGGGAATTTCCTGCACCGATTCGTCTTCGTATATCTGGACGATATTCTCATCTTTTTTTCCGGATCCTGAGACCCATGTCCAGCATGTACGTCAGGTCCTGCAGCGGTTGTTAGAGAACCGACTGTTTGTGAAGGGCGAGAAGTGCGAGTTTCACCGTGCATCTTTGTCTTTCCTGGGGTTTATAATCTCCTCCAACTCCGTCGCCCCTGATCCGGCCAAGGTTGCGGCGGTGAGAGATTGGCCCCAACCAACAAGCCGTAGGAAGCTGCAACAGTTCCTCGGCTTTGCTAATTTCTATAGGAGGTTCATTAAGGGCTACAGTCAGGTATTAGCCCCCTGACAGCCCTGACCTCTCCAAAAGTCCCCTTCACCTGGTCGGATCGGTGCGAAGCCGCGTTCAAGGAGTTGAAACGACGGTTCTCTACTGCACCAGTTTTGGTGCAGCCCGACCCTAGCCGCCAGTTCAGGGTTGAAGTGGATGCCTCTGACTCAGGGATAGGAGCCGTGCTGTCCCAGAGCGGAGAGACCGATAAGGTTCTTCACCCGTGTGCCTACTTTTCCCGCAGGTTGACCCCGGCTGAACGGAACTATGACGTCGGCAATCGAGAACTCCTTGCGGTGAAAGAGGCTCTTTGAGGAGTGGAGACACCTGTGGAGGTGAGCGTCTGTGCCATTCACGGTTTTCACTGACCCATCGGAACTGGAGTATATCAGGACCGCCAAGCGGCTGAACCCCAGGCAAGCCCGCTGGTCACTGTTCTTCGGGCGTTTTGACTTCCGGATCACCTATCGCCCCGGGACCAAGAACCAGAGATCGGATGCCTTGTCCCGGGTACACGAAGACGAAGTCAAAACAGAGCTGTCGGATCCACCGGAGCCCATCATCCCGGAGTCCACTATCGTGGCCACCCTCACCTGGGACGTGGAGAAGACCATCCGGGAGGCCCTGGCACAGAGCCCGGACCCCGGAACCGGTCCGAAGAACCGTCAGTACGTCCCACCAGAGGCCAGAGCTGCAGTCTTGGACTTCTGTCACGGTTCCAAGCTCTCCTGTCATCCAGGGGTGCGAAGGACCCTGGCAGTTGTCCGGCAGCGCTTCTGGTGGGCGTCCATGGAGGCCGACGTCCAGGAATATATCCAGGCCTGCACCACCTGTGCCAGGGGCAAGGCAGTACATAAGAAGGCCCAAGGACTCCTCCAGCCGCTGCCGGTGCCTCATCGCCCCTGGTCCCACATCGGCCTGGATTTTGTCACGGGCCTCCCGCCGTCCCAGGGCAACACCACCATCTTCACGATAGTGGACCGATTCTCCAAGGCGGCCCACTTCGTGGCCCTCCCGAAGCTCCCAACAGCCCAGGAGACAGCAGACCTCCTGTTCCACCACGTCGTCCGTCTGCATGGGATACCCTCCGACATCGTCTCTGATCGTGGCCCCCAGTTTCTCCTCACACGTCTGGAGGAGCTTCTGCAGGGAACTGGGGGCCACCGTGAGCCTCTCGTCCGGGGTACCATCCACAGACGAACGGACAGGCAGAGCGGGCCAACCAGGAATTGGAACAGACCCTCCGCTGCGTCACATCCGCGCACCCGACGGCCTGGAGTAACCATCTGGCCTGGATCGAGTATGCGCATAACAGCCAGGTGTCTTCTGCCACCGGCCTCTCCCCATTTGAGGTGTGTTTGGGGTATCAGCCCCCGTTGTTTCCCGTGGTGGAGGGAGAGGTCAGTGTGCCCTCGGTCCAGGCCCACCTGTGGAAGTGCCGTCGGGTGTGGCGCTCCGCCCGTTCTGCCTTGTTGAAAGCCCGGACGAGGGCGAAGACCCATGCAGACCGCCGGCGATCCCTGGCCCCTGCTTACTGGCCCGGGCAGGAGGTGTGGCTTTCCACGAAGGACATCCCCCTCCAGTGGACTCCCCGAAAGTCAGGACAGGTACAATTGGCCCCTTCCGGATTCTCAAAGTCCTCAGTGCCTGCTGCAGTGAAGCTCCACTCCCGGCTTCACTGCGGATCCATCCGGTTTTCCACGTGTCCCGCATCAAACCTCACCAAACCTCACCCTCTGTGCTCCCCGACCGGCGCCGCCTCCTGCTCGGATCATCGACGGGGAGCCGGCTTGGACGGTGCGCGGCGCCTGACGTCCGTCGGATGGGCCGGGGGTTCCAGTACTTGGTGGACTGGAGGGGTATGGACCCGAAGAACGCTCCTGGGTGAAGAGGAGCTTCATCCTGGATCCGGCCCTCCTGGCCGACTTCTACCGCCGACACCACCGACAAAACCTGGTCGGGGCGCCAGGGGGTGCCCGTTGAGGGGGGGGGTCCTGTTGTGTGGGCCGCCAGAAGAGGAGGTACTGCTGGCCCACCACCAGAGGGCGCCCTGCCTGAAGTGCGGGCTTCAGGCACGAGGAGGGCGCTGCCGCCATGGACACAGCCGGGGTGACAGCTGTCGCTCATTACCTCTTGACAGCTGTCACCCATCTACTCAACATCATCTCACTCCATAAAGACCAGACGTCATCTCCACGTCGTTGCCGAGATATCATACTTCATAGGAGGTAACACTCTCAGCCTTTTTGTGAGATTTGTAACTCTGTTATTTTGAGAATTTGCAGGAGAACCGGTCGTTTGTGAGGAGGCTGTGCAAGACGGCGCTCCTTTTCAGCTGAGACCGCTGCAACATATTGAATGAGAGGTGGAGGTGGCATTCCCACCGTAGTTGTTACTGGGTGTACACACACCCACACTTGACTGTCTTTGTTCTTCGCCAGCAGTACCAGATCCGACAGTCGGGGACGGTGATCACCTGGGAATTCGGACTTGGCGGCTCCCAGTATTCACCAGGTTCTGGGGCGGCGGAAATCGTGTGGTTCCGGCTCTTCTCAGGACAGACGTCTTCTATCCTCGAGCCTGCCCACACGTCACCTCCTGTGTATTGACTGTTATGATATTCTGTGATTGTCTGTATGTTCGTTGTGCACATTCACAACATTAAATTGTTACTTTTTGGCTCATCTATTGACCGTTCATTTGCGCCCCCTGTTGTGGGTCCGTGTCACTACACTTTCCCAACAGGTATTTGGTTACACTCTTTCTCTCCGATTGTTCTGTCTGAGTTATTTTCATTAGTTACTTCCTCCAAACCATCAACATGTCTATTAGACCCCATTCCTACCAGGCTGCTCAAGGAAGCCCTACCATTAATTAATGCTTCGATCTTAAATATAATCAATCTATCTTTATTAGTTGGCTATGTACCACAGGCTTTTAAGGTGGCAGTAATTAAACCATTACTTAAAAGCCATCACTTGACCCAGCTATCTTAGCTAATTATAGGCCAATCTCCAACCTTCCTTTTCTCTCAAAAATTCTTGAAGGGTAGTTGTAAAACAGCTAACTGATCATCTGCAGAGGAATGGTCTATTTGAAGAGTTTCAGTCAGGTTTTAGAATTCATCATAGTACAGAAACATCATTAGTGAAGGTTACAAATGATCTTCTTATGGCCTCAGACAGTGGACTCATCTCTGTGCTTGTTCTGTTAGACCTCAGTGCTGCTTTTGATACTGTTGACCATAAAATTTTATTACAGAGATTAGAGCATGCCATAGGTATTAAAGGCACTGCGCTGCGGTGGTTTGAATCATATTTATCTAATAGATTACAATTTGTTCATGTAAATGGGGAATCTTCTTCACAGACTAAGGTTAATTATGGAGTTCCACAAGGTTCTGGTGCTAGGACCAATTTTATTCACTTTATACATGTTTCCCTTAGGCAGTATTATTAGACGGCACTGCTTAAATTTTCATTGTTACGCAGATGATACCCAGCTTTATCTATCCATGAAGCCAGAGGACACACACCAATTAGCTAAACTGCAGGATTGTCTTACAGACATAAAGACATGGATGACCTCTAATTTCTTGCTTTTAAACTCAGATAAAACTGAAGTTATTGTACTTGGCCCCACAAATCTTAGAAACATGGTGTCTAACCAGATCTTTACTCTGGATGGCATTACCCTGACCTCTAGTAATACTGTGAGAAATCTTGGAGTCATTTTTGATCAAGATATGTCATTCAATGTGCACATTAAAGAAATATGTAGGACTGCTTTTTTTGCATTTGCGCAATATCTCTAAAATTAGAAAGGTCTTGATGCACTGAGTGTTTCTTTCTCTTTTTGCTCTGTATGCACCACTCTGCATTTAATCATTAGTGATTGATCTCTGCTCCCCTCCACAGCATGTCTTTTTCCTGGTTCTCTCCCTCAGCCCCAACCAGTCCAGCAGAAGACTGCCCCTCCCTGAGCCTGGTTGTGCTGGAGGTTTCTTCCTGTTAAAAGGGAGTTCTTCCTTCCCACTGTTGCCAAGTGCTTGCTTACAGGTGGTCGTTTTGACCGTTGGGGTTTTTCCGTAATTATTGTATGGCCTTGCCTTACAATATAAGGCGCCTTGGGGCAACTGTTTGTTGTGATTTGACGCTATATAAATAAAATTGATTTGATTTGATTTGAAAGGTCAGGGACTGGAAAGACCAAATATGGTTAGGCCGGAAGAGCATTATACACAACAACAATTCCTATTTTTGGACAGAGGAAGGATGGGGATGGGACAACATACACCATACAATATTCAAAGGAAAGGGCGGACCATAAAGGTGACAGGATATCCTCAATGCTGTCTTTCCACTCTAAACCGTATTCTTTAGCCTACAGCATATTAGAGTGATCACATGGAAGAGCTCACACACGGGCAGAAAGAAGAGAGATAAAGACATTTCTCAGGAACACAGACCAGAAACACTACATTTGGTTATGCTCAAAGTGGGTGGAGCCAGAAGTGCCACATATACCTGAACCCAGAAATGGGTGGGGTAGGAAGTACCTTATTTGGGCAAAACTGGAAATGGGCAGCTCAAAACTGTCATAAATCCAGTTGTTAAGTGTGATGTAACGCATCATGTGATTTTTAACTTCCGGGTCCAAACTAAAAAAGGCGCGCTGTCATTAACATTAAGAACTGCAATGAGATGCCGTGATAAGGTTGCACTTAAACCGATGCACCCGGACAACAACATGAACATTGCAACATAAAACTCTTTTATATTGTGCCTAAAACTCTCCTGGATATATTAACTGGGTTTTTAGACGCTGGTATTGGATTTGTTTATGTAAAAATGCCAGAAGTGCAGGTCGTTTTCTCCATTATTTTAAATGGGAGCTGCCGTGAGCTGGGATTTAATGTCCTGTTTATTGTAATAAATATTTTTTTTATTAACAAACAGACATGTATATTTTACCTGTTCATAATAAAATATATAAAATAAAAGAAAAAAGGTTTTATTAAGTGTTCTTACCTTAGAAACAGACAAATGTGGTTAACGGAGGTGGAGGTGGAGAAGGGAGGTACGGAGGTTTGCGCACACTATAAACACAAACTAAACTTAAACTGTAGATCCTTAAAAGGATCATACAGATGTAACTTTAATTGTAAACTTGCAGGTCTTTGGTCACAGAAACAGATTAATCACGTGATGCGTAACATCAGAGCTTAACAACAGGATCATTAAACCAGAGTTGGGTGTCGCCGGAAGTGCCCCATTTGGCCAAATCAGAAATGTTTTATATGCCTAAACCGGTGTCACTGACCGAATGCCTCCCCTAAAAGTCCGTCCTGCCTTCACTGCACATCCGTCATTAGCCGTGGTTCACGGATTAACACCTCATTTCTGCTTCAAACTGCACAGTCATCATCCATCTCAGTGACAGATATCTGAAGCTTTTGTACAACAATCATTTCCACATATTTTCAGCATTATCATAAAAGACGGAAGAAGCGATCAGAGCGCCATGGCTAGACGAGCTGCTAGATGATGCGTTTACTGCGCCTTGGTCATTTCAAGCGTCACAGAGTTTTGCAGAGTT
Source organism: Thalassophryne amazonica (assembly GCF_902500255.1). Taxonomy (NCBI): domain Eukaryota; kingdom Metazoa; phylum Chordata; class Actinopteri; order Batrachoidiformes; family Batrachoididae; genus Thalassophryne; species Thalassophryne amazonica. The sequence continues at coordinate 34,196,126 of NC_047110.1, read as the reverse complement.
TCTGCTTAAAACGGCCTAGTTTCTGCCTAAAACTGGGTTTAGAATTAAGATTTAAGAGGTTTTACCTTGTTATCTGATGGTTAATAATCCCAGTAATCCATTTGATAGCTTTGGGTGAAGAGACTCCATCTCAGATGTGCTGCTGTGGTCAGAAATGACGCATGCACAGTGAAGGCAGGCGGACTGATTTTTAGGGGGGGACCGTTCATTCTGCGACACTGGCAGTGCCGTTCATGGTCGAATCAGATGTGGATGTGCACATAAGCAAGATATTTGGCAGGTTGGAGCAGAAGTTTTTTACATGGCCAGGCTGGAACTAACTGGAAGAAGTTAAGTTCAGACTCAACTCTAATGGTCTGTGACGTCATCAATCAAACCATTCAGGAGGTGTCTTAGGCTTCCCCTCTGCTGCTTCTTTATTTGACTGCCAACCTAAAACCACTTTCCCTGCTTAAAATTCCAGCTACACTCCCTTCTTTACTGCAAAAAACATTCATATCTCACCTTCCACAAACAAATGCATGCACTCACACACACACACACACACACACACACACACACACACACACACACACACACACACACACACACACACACACACACACACACACACACACACACAAGTTCTATCTTACTCTTCTCCCAATGATTCCCCACATGCACTGCAACAAACAAGACGGACCAAAAACACAACAAAGATGTGATGGATACATGAAATAACACAAAACCAGTATGTGGAAATCTGACCTTGTTCACTGCACTCCACAACCTTACCAAACACCCAGTCCATGCAAACACTGAACTGATTTTGACCCATAATTCATCTCAAACAAACAGGGAAAGGGTCAGTGACTCTGTTCACACACCATGCTCCATAATTCTGTCCATGGGATTGAAAAGTCAAATGCGTTTCAAACTCTCACTGCACACACATGTCCGTCCATATGTCCTTTACATTTGTGTTGATGCTTGCTTAGCAAAATATGCTCAGAGGGCACTACAGACTCTCTGAAAGTTTCCTACAAAATTAAGCACAGCGAAGGTCGAAAAAGTTGTAATAATGTTTCTGCTGAAAAAAAGGTGTAAGCAGCTGCACAGACAAATGTGGTGGGCAGCCATTAAATTGCTCATGATAAGATTATCTAGCTGTAAAGCAAGACATGTCTGTGTGTGGGTGTAGGGCTTGCATATCTCTCTGACTGATGCTCATGCTGGCTCACAGATCTGGCAACTTGATTCTGAGGGATTGTTGGCTGTTGTGACTCTCTCCAACCCCTACGAGGTTGTATTAATTTCTTTTATTTTTGTTTAACAATTCTTTTTTTTGTTTGTTTTTAAGTGTGTTGCTGAATCTTATTTAACTACACTCCCCCTGTTGTGAATCATTAGCGGTTAGCTTTCCCTAGTGGTTAGCTTGCATTAGCTAGGTCAACCCCCCCCCCCCCCATGACATTTCTTTTATGACTGTTTTTACTAGTCTAATACTTGTGTTAGTATTTCAGTGAAATTTTAGGTCATTATTTTACTCCTGTGTAAATCTTAGGAGTGGCTAGCATTTTGCTAGCAGGTAGCATGCGCTAGCTAGGTTGACTCCCTCCTGAATTCTTAGATGAATTTGGTGCATTCATCTCTAACTTGTCAACTAGTGCAGATAACATTCTGATTATTGGTGACTTCAACATTCATATAAATAAACCTTCTGATCCCGTCTGCAAATCATTTATGGAATTTGTGGATGCGTTAGGATTTCAGAAATGCATTCAGGACTCAATGCACATTACTGGAAATACCCAGAATTTGGTTCTCGCACGTGGTATTGCTGTCACAAATATTGACATCATGCCTCTTGCATCAGTGGTCTCTGATCACTAACTTATTAAGTTTACAGTTTCACTGCCATGTTTAGTGAAAAAACAATCTTATTTATCACTGCAGCGATGCATCAACTCCTCAACTACAACTGAACTTGAAGCTAGACTGCCTGATATCTTAGCTTTACGTTTGGAAGATGTCCAATCAGTAGACAGCCTTGTGGATAGTTTAAACTCAGCGCTAAAAACTTCACTCGACATGATTGTGCCACCTTTATTAAAACTATGCCCCCCAAAATATAGTCACCTTGGTTCAATGATTACTTGCGTGGCCTCAAGCATAAGACGAGAGGTCTAGAATGTAAATGGTGTAGTTCAAAATTGGAAGTATTCCACCTTGCGTGGCATGATGCTATCTTAGACTATAAGCATGCACTACTGGCTACAAAGCGGGCCTATTACTCTGATTTGTTTGACAAAAAACAAGCATAACTCAAAGTTTTTGTTCGACACTGTATCAACACTTATTCATGGACAACCGCCTGTAAATCACTCTCCTTTTACAAGATTTCTTGGATTACTTCGAGAAGAAAATAGAACACATTAGGTTAATCATATCCCAGCATGCCTTAACCCAGCCACAATACTCTGCTATTGAGGTGGGTGCAATTCCTGAGGTACTATTGTACCTAGAATTTGATCGTATCTCACTAAGCATGCTGACGAAACTAGTAACATCTACAAAAAGCACAACCTGCTTATTTGATCCTATACCAGCAAAACTGTTAAAGGACTTGTGGCCCACTCTTGAGCTGACTGTGCTGGAAATTATTAATCTCTCATTAACTTCTGGATCTGTTCCTAAATGTTTCAAATCTGCAATGATTAAACAATTACTTAAGAAATCTAATCTTGACCGTAGTATATTGAAAAACTATAGGCAGATATCAAATTTATCATTTTGCTCTAAAATTCTGGAAAAAAGGTGGTTTCATGGCAGTTCGTGGGCCACTTTACTGAGAATAATGTTTGAGCCACTGCAGTCTGCTTTTAGAAAATATCATTCCACAGAGACAGCTCTCACTACAGTGGTGAATGATCTTCTGCTTGCAATGGATTTGGATACCACTATGGTTCTGGTGCTGTTAGATCTCAGTGCTGCATTTGATAGCATAGATCATCATATTCTACTCAATAGGCTGGAGAATCATTTTGGGATTACTGGGACTGCCCTTGCATGGTTGACATCATACCTGACCAGTCGTTCTTGTTGTGTACAATAACATTACATCTAACATCTTAGTGACATGAAATTTGGGGTTCCACAGGAGTCCGTCTTAGACCCCCTGCTTTTCTCCATTTATATAGCACCCCTTGGGTACATATTGCCACATTTTGGGATTACCTTTCACTGCTATACTGATGATACTCAGTTATACATGCCAATAACTACTGGTAATCTCAACCACATAAAATCCAATATTATGTGGGTGATTTTAAGGTTCTGCTACTAGCCTATTAGCCAGATTTTAAGGTTCTGTTACTAGCCTATAAAACTGTTCACGGACTGGCACCTCCCTACTTAGCAGACCTAATTAAACCCTACATACCGGCCTTGGCTTTGCTTTCTCAGGGTGCAGGACACAGGTCACAGAGCTTTTTATTATCATGCCCCTATTCTGTGGAATGATCTCCCTGCGTCAATAAAATAGTCAGATTCTGTAGAGACCAGACTTAAGACACACTTATTTTCCTTTTGTATGGCTAGCATACTGGCATAGTATGTTACTATATATTTGTTTTGTGAATTGTTTTGTAATTTGTGTCTGTTGCATGGGCCAAGCAGAGGGTCACCCCTTTGAGTCTGGTCTACTTGAGGTTTCTTCCTCAGAGGGAGTTTTTCCTTACCACTCTCACCTGTCTGCTTGCTCTGTGGGTTGGTAAGGTTAGACCTTACTTGTGTGAAGCGCCTTGAGGCAACTTTGTTGTGATATGGTGCTTTATAAATGAAACAAATTACTGTTTGTCAGATCAACCTCAGCTTTCAGATGTGGCTTGTGCATGGCATGATGATGTGCATCCTTTAATATGAAAACTTTGGGGATTAACTTTTAAAACCTTTAATTTGACAAATAAATCTTTATTTTGACATTGTAACATTAGTACTTCCAACTACTTGCCATCTGTGACATCTCTGTCCTGCAAAACCTCTGTTCGTATCTGAATTTCTGTCAGAATTTGTTTCCATGCTCCATGTTTATTTCATCATATAAAAGAAAGAACTTTATATTCCTTCACACATAGTGCGAATAAGTACAACTCAGGGCAACTCACGGTGAAACAGCTCATGAAACACCGTGCTGATCCGAGTGCAACGGTTCAGCAGCTGCTCGCACTGTGTTCCATGGGAACACAGTTCCATGAAGCCGTACGTCAAGCAAGAATGGGAAAGAATTCACCTCCAAAGCTTCAACAATTAGTGCCCTCAATTCCGAAACACTTATTGAGTGTTGTTAGAAGGAAAAGTGGTGTAATACAGTGGTAAATATACCACTGTCCCAGCTTTTTTGAAATGTGTTGCAGGCATCCATTTCAAAATGAGCAAATAATTCCACAAAAACAATAAAGTTTATCAGTTTGAACATTAGATATCTTGTTTTTGTAGTGTATTCAATTGACTATAGGTTGAAGAGGATTTGTAAATCATTGTATCATTGTATTTATTGTATCACTGTATTTCCCACAACGTCTCAACTTCATTGGAATTGGGGTTGTATATTTTGTAAATGTCAAGTTGTCATAATAAGAACTTTTCAAACAAATTTAATGTCAAGTTGTCATATCAAAGACATTATCTGGTAATGTCACTTTGATTATATCAAGTTGTTATAATAAGGACATCCCAAATAAATATAATGTCAAGTTGTCATGACAAAGATAACTTTATGGTCATGTCACTTTGATTAATGTCAAGTTGTCATAATCAAGACAACCCAAAAAATGTCAATTTGTCATTACAAAAAAATGAATGATACTTAAAGACAGCAATCATAAACATTTATGTCATTGACATAATGTTTATGACACTTTCATGACTGTCATCTAAGAGTTATGGCAGTGTCAGTGTATGACGACGATACCTTCAAGTAAAGTGTTACCAATAAAATCCACCTTTTTCAGTTGTTAAATCACATCTGCGCCATTGCTAGAGTTCAATGTTATTTCATTTGGAATGTTTCCTGATTAAAAAAAAATGGAGAGTTTATCTTAAACACACAAAGCTTTGATGTCCTTTAGTTTGTCATGTATTATAATCACATCTTATAATTACATTTTCTGTCCATCCAGCATATGAACAAAACTCGTGACTTCTATGCTTTTGACACATACTGTAGCCCTCTTTCCAAGAAAAGAATCAAACAACCCAAAGGGTAATGGATGGGCTTTGTGAAGGTCACTCCACTGCCATAATGGGTAAAGTGTTCCCCATGGAGCTACTGAATAAGACCCTGTTCTGGAACAGTGATTTTGTACAATGAAAGAAAATTAGGAAAAATTTGGTTCCAGCCGAGGGAACAGTGAGCTATTGACTGAATTCTTGACCTACAATACATTATAAAGATTACCTGAGAATGTGACCCAGTACATCAGCATAATGGGATAAGAACCGGTGTGAATGCCTGAATAAGGCCATGTTCTCTCTTCATTGTTTTATATAGTTGTAACAATGACTTCAATGTCAAATGAGTCAAAGAATAAATAAACTGGATAAAAATAAATTTCTAAATAATGGATTTTGACTCCACCACACAGAGCAGGTGGTGTGTCCCAAATAAACGGCCAAAACATGATGCAGACAGTGCCAAACCACTGTGTCCAAAATCTGCCCAAAATAATGAGAACAAATAGGCAGCAAGATGGAGAGAGGGAATGGGGATGCGTAACAGCAAGAAGTAGTAGTAGTAGTGTGTGTGTGTGTGTGTGTGTGTGTGTGTGTGTGTGTGTGTGTGCGCACGTGCATGTGTGTGTACGTGCATGTACTAGAAGAACATAATCTGGTAAAATGAAACCAAAACTGAACTATTTAGATGTCATAATACACACCATAAATGGCACTGCACATCACCCCAAAAACACTATACCAACAGTGAAGATTGGAGGTGGGAACATCGAGGTGTGTGGCTGTTTTTCAGCATACAACACTTACCAATTTCATATAATTGAAGGAAGGATGAATGATAAAATGTACTGAGACATTCTTGACAAAATGTTCTGGGATTATGAAAGTGAATGGAGGGCAGACATTTCAGCAAGACAGTGACCCCAAACACACAGCCAAGGAAACTGTCAATTGGTTTCAGAGAATGAAATTAAAGCTGGTGGAATGGCCCAGCCAACCACCTGACTTGAATCTAATAGAAAATCTCTGGAAAGAACTAAAGATCAGAGTTCATAGAAGAGGTCCACAGAACCTTCAAGATTTGAAGACTGTTTGTGTGGAAGAATGGGCCAAAATCACACCTGATGGCGGTCCATGTGTTATCTGAATACCATCTAACCGCAATTTACATATTCCAATGGTGGCAAAATGGGATCCAAAATGATTTTATAATTTGAAATGTATGCGGCAGGCTTCATCACAATAATAATTATGAATTATTATCATGTACAGTGAATGTGAACAGCGGCTATCAAACTGAAAGCTCTGTGCGCTACTGTGCACATGCCGCTGCAAATCTGAACAGGCTGTTATATCCACAATAGACTTTACCGTACACTGAAAAAAGAGAATGTTGAACCAACTTAAAAAAGTATTACAATTTGTAAAAACCTGAATGAATTAAGTTGTTTGAACTTAAAAGGAACCCCGACTATAACATTGAATTTGTCAAAAAATTGAAACACTGACGTCTGCTATTATAATATATAGTTAGAAGTGCATAAACAAGTCTTGAATGATATAAAATAGTGTTTATTTATCATGTATTTAAATACAATGCGGCCGCCATGTTTTTGCCTGCGCAATGCATTCTGGGGGTGATGATGTGGAAAGGTTTCTGAAATCTTTCATGCAAGCAAAAACAGTGTTAAAGCTAGTTCTTCTACCGAGATAAAATGCCACATTGCGCGGCTTTTGGATGCAATTTTCAGTCTAAGGGCAACAAAGAAAGCGAGGTAAGCCTTCATTGCTTTCCAAAGAAAGAAAGTTAAGGAAAAAGTGGGAGGATGCTTGTGGAAGAGTGCAGTTGCTGAAAGACCCGCGGCTGTGCTCACGTCACTTCAACGCGGATGCATTTGAGGCTTTTCATCGACCTCAGCTAATGAAGGGAGGTTGTTGGTGTTTCTGGATACAAACAACGTTTAAACCAGTTGCAGGGCCCGTCATATTTCCCCACAAGAAGAAAAATCATCCATGAGTAACTAGTGAAAATAAGCCTAAAACACGCGAAAGGCGGGAAACGTTAGAGATGTACCTGCACCAGCCCACGGCTACTTTAGCAACAGCTACGGTCGACCCCGCAGCCACTGGACACTATGTTAGCCCTGGAAAATTCTAATAACACTGTGTACCAGTCCAGTAGCACCACATCCGTAAGTGTGCAGTGTTCACCTTTTATGACAGATGCATCCACCCAGACAAAGCTACAAATGTCGGATGTAGCAGTACAGTGGCAAGCTAATGTTTACTCGCCTCTCACGGATCACAACTATGTGGGGAAACGTGCCATCGACTTGGAGGATGATAGTGATGGTAACTCAGAAGATCTGTTTACTCAAACACCTGAAGATTCAAGTGAAAGGCAGCCTGAGTGCAGTCAGTTTGATGCTGATTATATTGCTAGTTCATCTGATTTGTCACAGTTAACTGAATCTCAGACTTCATCCATCCCAGATACACACGCTAGAGTTTCTCTTGTTTTTGAAGAGCAGCTTAAACAACTTCTGGTGCGTTCTGTGAAGTGCGGTGCTCTCGTTGCCCAAGAAGACATGATTGAATGACAGAATGAAGGATCCCAGCTAACTCTTGAGCTCACATGTGCCAATAGTTGCAGTTATCGCTGGCAGGCCCAGCCAACCCTGAGTGGGACCAAAGGTGCCGGGAACCTCCTCCTGACTGCGTCTGTTTTTTTCAATGGCATTCATTTTGCCAAATTCGAACGATTTTGTAGTAATATGAACCTAAAAACAATAAGTGAGGACTCGTACACAATACTGAGGAAAAGGTTTGTGTTTTGTACTATTAAAAAAACCTGGATAAATGAGCAGAATGCAGTGCTAACCAATGTGAAGTCCCGAGAAGTGGTGCTCTGTGGAGACAGCAGGTGTGATTCACCCGGACACTGTGCCAAATACTGCACATACACGTTTTTAGATGCACACAGCAGTAAAGTTATGGACTTCAAAGTTGTGAGTGTCACCCAAGTTTCAAACTCAAATGCAATGGAACTGTATGGTTTTAAAGAAGCTCTCAAAGTCATTGAAGAAAATGGAGTGCAAGTCTCAACCATCTCCACGGGCAGGCATCCTCAAATTGTATAAGAGATGAGAGTAAATAATCCTGAGAAAGTCCATCAGTTTGACCCGTGGCATGTGGCTAAAGGAGTGTGCAAGAAATTGACAGCTGAGGCAAGAAGAAAGGGATGTGAGGATTTTGGAGCATGGATTCCATCTGTTATTAACCATCTTTGGTGGAGCGCCCAGACTTGTGAGGAGAATGCTGTGCTGCTAAAAGAGACACAACTGGCCAGGAAACAGGCACTATCACTGCTGTGACCATGAGCCCCTGGATGAGGCGAGTCAGAGGAAAAAGCTCTGGTTGAAGCCTGGGACTGAATCCCACAATGCACTGGTGAGAATCCTAACCAACAAGCGGCTACTGAAAGACCTGGACCATCTCACAAAGTGCATCCACACAACAACATTGGAGGTATTTATGTGTTTTGAATTGCTTGTATTGTATAAAAAAATCCGTCTGGGTTGTGTAATTCACAAGTTTATTTATTTATTTATTTTTTCAAATGTAGGTGTACCACTCCATGTACTTGAAGTACCTTCCAAAGAGAACACACTTTGGTTTTGATGTGATGGTCTATGCTTCCATGCTGGCTGCTCTGGATCATAATAACAATGTCAACAGGGAGCAGGTACATAAACTTGTCAATATCATTATTTTTGTTGCAATCTATGCAGATATGAGTGAAAGTTATTTAAGTCACAAACTAAGAATATGATAAGTGAGAATTTGTGACATATCACTTATACTCCATTATTTAGATTGTTCCTGTGACAAATCTTCTAATCCTTCTAAACTTTTAGGCTTCAAACAACTTTTAACTAATTAGCTGGTGCTCTTCAAATATTCAGGTACAACATTTAGGCACATTAGAAAAAAAAGAAAATGGTCCAAGGTACTCTGATTCAGCTAAAGTCTTTTTTGAGTCTAAAGCAACATTGTTGCCATTATCTAAATAATTGTCTCATCAACCGTTAATAATCTGTCTTCTCTTTAAGATTAGAAGCTTTATTGTGAGCATGGTGTGACACAAACTCTTTATGTGTTGGCTGTTTATCAGGACGGCGAAAGTGTTGGTGAACCAAAATATAAAATCTCTTGGAGCAAAGTTCGCAAGACCTTCAGAGGAAGACCAGTGGCTGTTGGGAAGGACTACAGCTACATGAGAGCTATGATGGCTGATGTTCTCTCATATGTCAGCGATACAAGGGACACAGGGCCCACAGAAAACTCTGCACACATTATGGCTCCTCGTGAAAGACTATCCAGAACTCAAATTATCTTGCAGACACATCAGTTTTTACGTTACAAGTAGACAGATTCATGCCACGGTCAGTCCAAAAGCTAGTATTTGTACCGATACATTAAATGTCTCTATGGTTCTACTGCTGTCGTAGTTAGAGGGGTCACCAGACATATTGTTTATCAGATGTTCATCCAAGGTCCTTTTTCACCCACATGTGGAAGAGTGGGTTACTAGGGCTCCACGTTTTGTGATTTTTCTTTAACTGATAGTCAGCATCATTAACAGTTAATGCCACACTTAAATTCCCTGATAATGCATTCAGTGCTCTGTGCATAATGTGCGTATTTGTCTCTTCAAAGCGTGTTAATGTCTTGTCACTCTGATTCATGTGTGTGTTGGATTGTGGATAAAAACTGAAACAAGCGTTTATATCAGTGACGGCACAAAGAATCAGCCCTTTACCTTAACTTTGGCTAAGGGTTTTGGCACACACAGGGTTAACACAAGGAGCACACGTCAACATGAAAATATACAAACATTTCACCATCTCATTCAGTGGGTCAACAACTGAACTGATCCTGGACTAAAACCGGGCTGGACCAGGTCTAATATTGGAATAATGAAAAAAATACTACAGTAGAAATAAACAATGTCTTTATAAGATAGAATGACTCAATTTAAAGATGTTTTACACGAGTATAAGTCATTTTGAGTAATATCCACTAGTGGAGCAAGTATTTTTCATTTAAAACAACAAAAAAAGCAAATTTCAAGTAAAATTGACTTTTAAATTGGCTTTTCGAGTTCTTTTTGAATGAATTTAACTTCAATTATATAAGACAAATTGACCAGAGAACTCATTGCATATTTAGAATACTATTGTTACATTAGTCTTTGTTTATAGTTCAGGGTGTACTGCACCTACAAGTTACATTTCATAAGTATCTTCACAGCTTTAATATTCGCTGTTATCTTGTAAATATATCTTGAAGGTGGAAAACGTTTGATGTAAATGTTTAGCTTACTTCTTTTTACTATGTTTTCATTTATTGAAGTTAAAACATCCAATATTGTGAATTACATGGAAATGTTTATAATTTGGATATAATTTATATTGTGATATAAATTTGATTCAGACAGCTTTACATGTCATAAAAATCTGTCCATGCCTCATCCACTTCTGAATGGTCCATATTTACAGGCTGAAACCCTGTGTAGAGTCCGCTTGGTTCCGGGTAAGTTTGTCTAATTTTTGTCACAGCACATGAAGGAATGACTCTGCGGACTCTTCTTCCCAGCCAGCCATGCATCCATCATGTGAACTGCCAATATGCTGCATATCTGTAGGACCTAATGAAAGAATCACATTTAGAAATTAATTCACTGAAAATTTGGATTACTGTCACAGTGTTGTAATGACAACTGACCACAAGGTGGTGCAAATTGGCGTATTGTGGAAAGGTAGAAAAGTTATAGGGCAGACGTTATAAAGGAACAAGAGTCCAGCCTTAAATTGTATAACTTTTAAAATAACGGGGTGCCTGTTGCAACATCTATGTATGTTCCACTTAAGTAAACATATTACTTGCCTGTTGGTGACCTGGCCTCATGTAGGCCAGGTCACATTGGGCCTCATTGGGTCATGTAGGCTAACCAAGGCCGCCCATAACACATCAGGGTTGATGCACACAGCATCAAAGCTTTGATGCAATCTGATACAAGGCAGATCTGAAAAACTGGGATGCAGCTCATTACAATTATATAATATCCAATCCCTTAATTGATATATTAATCATTTTTGGGTAATATGAGTCAGATAATTACCATGGGCAGTAGCAGAAATGAAATTTAGCTCTTTACAGCAGACGCTCTCTTTCTCTGTCGGCATCGGCAAGCAGCTCCCACACAGACACCACCTACAATGGCCAACTCTTGCTTGATCAGAGCGCTGATCTTCATTTCTGACAGTATTTTCAAAGTTCTCTTCCTCACACTGCAGATCGCACTCTGGTTCAAACTGAAAAGGGTGAACAGATGTGTCCTGAAGCAACTCCATAGATATCCTGGCTGTGTGCTTCGGGTCATTGACCTGCTGAAAGATGAACTGTCTGAGGTCAAGAGCACTCTGGAGCAGGTTTTCATCCAGGATGTCTCTGTACATTGCTGCATTCATCTTTCACTCAATCCTGACAGGCTCCCAGTTCCTGCCACTGAAAAACATCCCCACAGCATGATGCTGCCACCACCCTGCTTCACTGCACACTGTAAAACATTGCAGCTGTGTTTAGTTATATCCACTTGCTACATCTCTGTAATATAAAGAGCTCTTACAAGTTTTGGATGTTTAACACAACTTTACAACTCAACTACCTCTCTTTATGTTAAAGAGAGGAAGCAAGTGGACATAACTAAACGCAGCTGCATGTTTTAGAGTCTAGGGATGGTGCCTGGTTTTCTCCAAACATGATGCTTGAGATTCACACCAAAGACTTCAATCATTGTTTCATCACCAAAGAGTTTTGTTTTTCATGGTCTGTGAGTCCTTCAGGTGCATTTTGGCAAACTCCAGGGTGGCTATCATGTGCCTTTTACAGAGGAATGTTTTTCTGTCTAGCAACTTGACCACACATGCCTGATTGGTGGATTGCTGCTAGGATGGTTGTCCTTCAGGAAGGGTCTCCTCTCTACACAGAGGAATGCTGGAGCTCTGGCAGATTGACCATTGGGTTCTTGGTCACCTCCCTGACTAAGGCTCTTCTTCCCAATCGCTCAGTTTAGACGAGTGGCTAGCTCTAGGAAGAGTCCTACTGGATCCAAACTTCTTCCATTTATGGATGATGGAGGCCATTGTGTTTATTGCGACCTTCAAAGCAGCAGAAATGTTTCTGTACCCTTCCCCACATTAGTGGCTGGAGACAATCCTATCTTGGGCATCTACAGACAATTCCTTTGACTTCATGCTTGGTTTGTGCTCAGACATGCACTGTTGAGTGTGGGATCTTATATGTAGACAGGTGTGTGCCTTTTCCAAATCATGTCCATTCAGCTGAATTTATCCAAGATGAACTACAATTAAGCTGTAGAAACATCTCAATATGATCAATGGAAACAGGATGCACTTGAATTAAATAATGAGCTTCATGGCGAAGGCCGTGAATACTATAGTTTTGTTTTTTATTATTATTATTATTATTAATATGCATATGTCGCGGACATGAATGAGCGAAGCTCGTCAGCATCTCACCATGTCATTTAAGTCTTCAGACTTTATTTTGAGTAAATGGCACCCCCCCCCCCCCCCAACCCCCCGCCTTGTTAAGCATTTTCCTTATTTTGCCTTTCAGCTTCTGGAGGCGCTCTACCCCCCATACCCTCCAGTACAGTAGGGCTGTACAATATGGCCAAATTATCATATCTTAATATTGCCATGTAAATGTCACTTATATACATGCTGTCCATATTCTTGAGTTGCTTAGGTGGGTAGGGAGAGTTCCCATGGGATAAAAAAGCTTTTCAACCTACCATCCCTGGTTCTCAAAACCAGGCACCTAAGTGGCTCTATTATCGCTCTCTCTCTCTCTCTCTCTCTCTCGCTCTCTCTTTAAGATATTTAGGTGTACCTTAATAAACATTAGGAGAGTTCCACCTTAGATTTGGAATGTATAATAGAAGATATACCTTACTGAATTTTCATATCAATATGATATATGAAATGACTATGATTTGACACAAAGTGCAACAACAGTGAAAATTAAACATTCTTAAACAAAACAGTAATAATATCACACTCATTTTGCACTTATCATAAGGTTAGGACACTGTTCCCTCCAAAACGTATTGGAACACTTGGAATTACACACATTTTAACTTGTTTATGCCATTTTAAATACAAGAAATACAAAAAATAATTAAAATAAAAAAAAAATGATCTTTCTCAAACTCAAACTGAAAGCAAATCTCTAAAACTTGATAATAGCTGTAAGTAATAATAATTTTTATTGCCAGTTTTCTTTAGACAAGTCGGGGGATGGAAATGTGAACATTTCCAATCACTGAATATGTCTTGGACTTTATTTACATCAACTATGAAGAAATCCAAAAGTTTCTTTCACCAAAACATCAAATCTAGGCTTTCATCTCAAATGTACTTTCTGTCAAATTGTAGCTGAACTTTCAGGTCTTCTTTTAAAGAAAATCCTCCTCAACACCACTTCATCAGGAAGCTGGATTTAATATTTTTAATTAATGTATATCAAGTTGTAGAGATTTGCATTCAGTTTGAGTTAAGGAAGATAATTTTAGAAAAAAAATGTATTTGAAATGGAATAAACAAATTTAAATGTATGAAATAACAAGTGTTCCAATACCTTTGAGGGCAATTGAGAAACACTGAGGAGCAGCATCTTACATCTCATATATAGTGCAGCAGATAAGAGAATATTTTGAGTGGAATCCTGCAAACAGTGATACAAGCATCAAATTTGGCACAAATAATCCACAGACATGAACTCTTTTAAAAACAACTGATTGGCCACTTGAATTTTCAAAAGGCAGCCAGGTAGGGGTCATTTGAAGAATTACACAGGGGTCAGAATTAAAAGATGCACCAATCATATAGAAAACTATACCACATTATTTGCCTGATAATAAAGATTCTAAAAAAGTATAGTTTGGACAATTTGTGACTGAATGTTATAGAGTTATGAGGTAAATGCAGCAAGAATGGTGACAAAGGTCAGTTTCAGTTTGTACAGGGGTGCAAAGTTAAAGTTGCTCCATTAATTTTGCTCCAGCTGTATTTGTGCTGAATTTGATACTTGTATCAGCATTTGAAGAATTGTTTCAGTTATCTGCTGCACTAAGAAGCCAACAGAGCATGAACCAACTGATGTCTGTTAGCTTAAACACGTGTATATAAGGCAACCCAAATTAAAGGAGAAACGCTGCTTTAACAACCTGGACCTTATTTCTGGCATAAAATACGGTCGTTTACTCACCAATATAAGTTTGGTGTGATTAGAAGTCCATAGTTCAAACGACGTGTTCAGTTCAAATCTGGAGCAGATATTTTTCTTCTTCTACTAAAGTGGATTAGAGCTTTTTTTGTGGTACACAGCACAAACTACTGGATAGGAGGAACTCAGCAGTCAATGTGACTCACTGATTTAAAAACGCAGGTCTTTCAAACAGACGTGAGGTGCCGTGACATGTCAATCATCTGTATACAATCAGACTTCAGCAGAGTCCAGTGAAACCCCGGCCTCCGCTCTAGCTCCACCCATGCCAGGAAGTGTTCAACATTTCACATTTCCTGTTTCACTGTGACTGATAAATTGGCACTTTCTGTTTGAGTGCGAGCTTGCCACTGAGTTCCCACGAGATTCCATGGGATCTCGTCTGTGGATGCAGGAAGTGTCGATCCAGGAAGTGTGACATTTGAACAGTTCCTGTTTTACTGTGGATTTGAAAATTGGCACTTCCTGTTTAGGACACCCTGTACCATGAGCGAGCTTCGTTCCGCTGCATGTTGCTTCACTTAAATTTGCAAAAAAAAAAAAAAATCTAAAAAAAACGTTTTTCATATTGAAATGAGGTATTGTGTTTAGAACATTGAGGTAAAAGATGAATTTCATCCATTTTGGAATAAGGATGTAACATAGCAAAATATGGAAAAATGTCAATACTTTCTGGATGCACTGTATTTCAGTCAAATTGTGAGGTGCCTTGTGATTCCCACTGGTAGATAATATGTATGTACTGAGAGGGGCAAATGATAATTAGTACAAGCCTTGTATTTACTAACCTCTTGCAGTGTCACTTGCTATGAAATGCATTGCATATACACACGCCAAATGTTTTCAGTGTAACTGAAATACCAAACATCAGATCTAAGCATTCAGACATTAGATAACAAACATTAGATTACAACATTACAATTTGTGCAGAATGGTGTTTTTGCTGTCTCTCTCTCTCTTTGTGGTGGGGTGGGTGGGTGCGGTAATAGCAACATGTGTTTGTGTGTGTGTCTGTGTGCGAAAGAGAGAGAGAGAGAGAGAGAGAGAGAGAGAGAAGGGGCTGAAGTGGGTCTAACCCCAGATGTCATACAAACTAGAAATGTTCCTTATAATTAATTTTGTAATTAATGTTTATTAAGTGTAAAATAATCATTTCTAATGTACTAAAGCGTCTATTATTATTATTATTATTGTCAAATTTATTTTCAAATTTATTACCGCAAGACAATATGACGCTGTCTTATTACTGCAAGACAATTGGCGCTATATTTATATAGCGCCAATTCACGATGAGATCACCTCAAGGTGCTTCACACAGCATAATAAAAACTGAAAAAAAAAACTAAACTGAATTATAAATTTAAAAACACAAGAAAAAGACAAAACCATAAAAGAATACAAGAATAAAAACATCATCACACTAATGATAAAACAATGAAAACAAATGAATCTTTAAAGTAGACCTGCATTGAAATAAATGCAGTCAGATCTTTGGACCAAAAAATGACTTATATTTACACATAAGATCCTTCTGAAAGTAGTAAAGTAAATCTGCAAGCCCAGATCTGTCATTCAACAGAGAAACCTTCATTTGAAAAGGACAAATTTACAGCTAACATTTAGCCCTCCGCAAATTGTCCCTCTCATCATGGACGCTGCCGAGACGTCAGGGACAAGACCCTCTCCCAGCATGCATTGCGCACGCCAACTGTAATTTGTGGATTTACGTCAGTTTGCATCTGCACCTTTTTCTTGTCTTATACGGAAGGATCTACTTTTTAAAACTTCATATTGTCTTGCGGTACATTTGGTGAGTACACATTTCTTTTATTTGTGCTTGAAAATTATTTTGTGGACTTTTTCATATGCCTGTTTGATTGAGTGGTGTCGCATTGAAAATCTACTGTCTTTCACCTCTGGTGTAATTAAACAACTGAATGAACATCCTCCGAGGCCGGTGATTCCATAATTATTGCCAGGGGTTGTATTTATGACCCCCAACAGCCAATAAGGTAAACCTAGATTTATAAATAAAAGCAACACCCCTGCCTTGCTTCGCACCACAAGACAAGTGACTAAATGTGTATGCCGGTGGACAGGCCTCATTCAAAGGAAGAACAGCTGTGGGTTTGAGCCAGGTTTCACATAGCCCAATCATGTCCAAGTCATGATCCATAATTAGATCATTAATCAACAGGGATTTCGGGGACAGTGATCTGATGTTAATGAGACCCAAACTGAAGACTTCCATGGGTTTGACAGACTGACATCTTTGAACAAGCCTGAGTAGCTTAAAATCCACTCCACATTTTCCATCCAGCACCTGGAGAGTGTCAGAAACCACTGTCGTCACATCAGGACTACAAGTCCCAGAAGCTGCAGCGCTCTGATGATGTTAGCACCGTGCGCCAATGGGCTCAGCTGACCAGATAACTCGCACAGATGACCCAGTCCAATGGAATAGATACTTTCTCCGGGAGCCTCTGCTGACGCAGTGAGGTCGCCGGAGCAAACCAAGCTCTCTGATAGCAATAATGTCCCGAGGGACATTATTGTTGTTCAGGCTCTGTATCTCGGTTGCAGAGTAGCTTACCGTCATGCTAGCTGAGGGAATGAAGTGCAGCGTCATGCAGTGCAAAAAAGGCACTAAACAATCAACAATGGTCAATCAATCAACAATGGTTAAAAATGCACACTGAAGCACCAAAAACCATGGCAAGTACATACCCAGAGGAAAAAAAATCCACTCAAGCCACTAAAAACCAAGTTACAAAAGAGAAAAACCAGAGGAGCGGCGAACACACAACACCAGTCTCAGCAACTATACAGATCTGTAGTGCAAGCAAGAGTGGCATTTTTCAGCCATTATTGCAGATACAGTGAAAGTGAGACAGGCCACAGGGAGACAGGGAAGGGGACAGACATGAGGCAGAGTTTGCCTCACCCAGGATTTGAATCTGCAGATGCTGCACATTCTGCAGTAGGCAGTTTCCCATTATCAACTCATGATTTTTTTTATGTGTCAATAATTCATTTATAAGATTTTTTTTTATTTAAAACACCATTTTTTGCAGAGTCTGTGAGCATTGTTCAAGAATGTTTTAAAATTATAGACATAACAAATGTGTTATGCATCAATGATACATTTATATCATTTGCTATGACATGCAAATATTAAAGGATTATTAACCTCACTTGCTCGGTCTGTACGTGAAAATATCAGAGGTGCTGACTGTTAGAGACTGGCTTAGAAATGAAATGGTCGTTCAGCCTGTCGATGGCGGCTTCGGAGCGGGGCGCGCCCCACAGCCGCTGGGGGCCATCCTTAAAGCAACAGTAACACTCCTTATTCTCTACCAAGCCCGTAACAATGCAGTGATATGCTCCAAGATGGTATCCATTTTGTGTTTGAGTTCAAGAGTTAATGCAGACGGAGATTGTTGCCTTGCCCAACTCATTAATCATGATGGACAGATGAGGGGACAAGATTTTGGTAGCAGCCTAATATTCCTGTAGGTCAGGGCAGTGCACAAACCAATCAGCACCAAACCTCCCATCAAAAAAGCGAATAGAAATAAATCCTCAACGTCTTCCACAGAGAGTGGAGCCAAGCATGCCATGCTCCATTTCTCTCAGGTGTCGAGAGCATAGCCCACTGGGTAGCTACCATCAGGGCACGCAGGGTCCCCCAGCTCTGATTTCCTTGTCGAAAAAGTTGCTCCGACCTTCAAAGTCCCAAGCCCTTTTGATCTACATTTTGCATTTTATTTTAGCTTATGAAAGGCCACTTCAAACAGGACTTTGACCTTAAACATTTTTCCAAGGTAAAAATTTGTGAAATTGGAAGTGTTGGCGGAGGTTTGTGGTCTAAGTGCACAGTTCTCTAGTCTTTAATAAATTTGCAAAAACCTATTAAAAAAAAAACTTTTTCACATTGTCATTATGGTGTGTTGCGTGTAGATTTTTGTCAGGAAAAAAAATCTATTTGGAATAGGACTATTACATAACAAAATGTGGGAAAAGTGAAGTGCTCTGAATATTTTCCACATGCACTTTACAAATTTACAAGCTGTAAAAAAAAGTGCACTATTGTGCAAAGTCCATCTTAAATCCAACCCCAAGGTGATGATTTAGAGTCCTTGGAAGGGTATTAGTTTCAATAGCAATAAATCAGCAGAAAAGCAGAGGGAGTACTAATGTGTATCCCAACACTGGTGTTGAGAGTGGTCACCGGTCACGACAACTATATAAATGGCCTTTTGTTTGGCTTACCAAAGGTTGATATTAAGACACTACAGAGAGTTCAGACAATGCATATATTTCATCTGTTCTATTACTTATGGCGTTTGTAAATACATTCTGGGGATAAGCACCAGCACCAATGAGCCTCAGGCACCATAAAGGAGATACTTAATTTCTATAAAAGTAGGCACAGTGTATACAAATAGATACACATTCCTAAATGGTTAATGCAATATTGTTAACCTCCTTGAATTAAGGCTGAATTTATACATTACATCCACAACTTGATTGTTTCATTTCAGCTCCACTCTGGTCATGTACAGAGATAAAATTATAGAAATTGTGTAACGTTCAAATTGCTGATGAACCTAAATATGCTGTTCATTGAAATCGGTGCACATTGAGTTCATTCAGGCATGAATAACAAGATAATAAAGGCCCTTGCCTTTATTATCGTTGTACATACAACAAAATTTGTCCTCTGCATTTATCCCATCCTAATTATAGATACAACCCAGCCACTAGGGAGTAGTGGACAGCCATAGTCCAGTGCCCAAGATCCAACTACAGATATAAGACGCTGCCTTGATCAATGGCAAAGTAAGGAGCAGACCCTGATGTGCATAGTCTCGTTGAGATCAAGACCTGTTTTGCAAGGGAGACCTGGACACTTACAAAGTTTCCAATTCACCTAACCTGCATGTCTGTTTTAAATGTGGGAGGAAACACATGAAAACAAGGGAATACCATGCAAACTCCACATAGAAAGGCCACAGGTGGGAATCAAACCCATGGCCTTCTTGATGTGAGGTGACAGTGCTAACCAGTAATCCACCGTGCTGCCATGCATGTTTTTGATTGGCGGAGGAAACTGGAATGCCTGGAGAAACCCATGCAGACACAGGGAGAACATGTAAACTCTACACAGAGAGGAACTGAGCACAGGTGGAATGATACCCTAGAACGTCTTCCTGTGAGGCTAGAGTGCTAACCACCAAACCACGATGCTACCTAATGAATGACTTTAGGGTAGGGGAGGGGAGGGGTAACATGAGGTCCATTGTGATAGGGTGATGGCATAAAAAACAAACAAAAAAAATCAAGAGTTAGTAGAGGTACAATAAGTAAGTCCCTTCAGCTGCTCCCTTGTTCCACCAAAGCAGATCTGCATGCTGATTTGTCACAGGTTTTACAGTGGATGCCCTTCCTGACACAACTCCACACTACATGAAGAAATGTGTCTGGGGTGTGGTTTGTTCAGCCTCTACAGTCTCAGAAGGTCACATTTCATAGGGCACAGCTTTAGACAGATGCAGCCCCTGAACACAGCCTGTGAAGTGGATATGTACTACATTAAACACCAGGACAAAGCCATCCCTACTAAATTAAGTAACATTTGGGAGCATGCACTGGTTCCTTGCATTCACATATCCACCACACCACAGATGTGGCCTGGGTTTTGGATAACAACCAACCAGGCAGGCAACCATTCTACCCCCACCTCTTGAAAGGAACCATCTATCTGCCACAGCCCTGAATGACTTAACTCCCCTCAGTAAATGGTAAATATGGTTTTCTATAGAAACCTGGAAGAGCCAATATGAAGCCTGAAATTTGCTGCTCTGGGTGTCACCATGTTGACAGTGCTTTGTGCCTACATGACAACTAACCCATATTTGGATAAAGAGGTGGAACGTGGGTGACACCGTGCATGGACATCTCTGGCAATGTGCTCACTTTTGGAGTGAGTCTCAACATTTTCTTCTTTTGGGTATGCCTCATTTAGGACCATGAAAGCTTGCTGCTTGGCATCATCTTGGCCTTTTCAAGCCACATGCATGCTGGCTCATGCACAGAGAACCTGTTGCAGCTGAGACTCCAATACACCCCTCATCTAAGTCTCCCTATCTAACTCCTTGTTTGACACAAAATAGATATACTGAACAAAAATATAAATGCAACACTTGTTTTTTACTCCCATTTTTCATGAGCTGAACTGATCTAAAACATTTTCTACATACACAGAAGATTTATTTCACTCAAATATTGTTCACAAATCTGTCTAAATCTGTGACAGTGAGCACTTCTCCTTTGCGGAGATAATCATCCCACCTCACGTGTGGCATATCTGATTAGACAGCATGATTATTGCACAAGTGTCTCTATAGATATCTTCTCAATAGATAGGTCGATATTTTATTTGCCATTTTACTCACACATAAGGTAATATAGTCATGAATAAACAAATATAAAAGGTACAAAAGTATCAAAGGTATACCCTGTGCACCTGAAAAAAAATATATATATATTACAAAGTGTCAGCTTAAAGGGGATAGAGAACAGCATTTATTGCACACTTGTATTCCAACACAGTGGTTATTGCACACATAATAAATTGCATGTTGCATATGTGGATCAAACAGATAATTGCACCAATGACTGTTATTTCAAAAGGAATAAAGTAAAATTTTGCAAATTAGGTTATTGTTGAGTGATAAAGATTGCCCATTTGGTGGCTGGAGGAAGAAAAAAACTTTTAAGGAATAAAGTCCTGTGTGTAATGATGCTACTTTTATAAATAAATGAAACTGAATTATATATTAGGCAGAACAATAACTGCAGCTCTTGTGGGATGTTTCCAGTCTGTAGTGGTCAGCACCTACGTACCAAAAGTAGTCTAAGGAAGGAAAACTGGTGAACTGGTGACAGGGTCACGGGTGTCCAGTCTGACTAAATGGGCCACCCATTTTGTCAGATCCAACAAAAGAGCTACTTTAGATGAAATTGCTGAAAAAGCTAATGCTGGGTCTGATAGAAAGGTCTAGTGAAGTCCATGCCTTTATGGGTTAAGGCAGTTTTGGTGACAAAAGGGGGACCTATACAATTTTAGGTAGGCGGTCATGATGTAATGGCTAATTGTTTGTACTGGCCAAATAGGACATTTTAGCAGATTCATTTGTCAGAAAAGTGCTATCATGACATGGGGTGGGCCAGGGTGAAGGCTTGTAAGACAGCAATGCATCATTTCTTCTGCATTTAGGCCATTGATCACTGCAGCATGGGTGGTGTATCATCTGCTCACAAATTCCTCTGAGAAACACCTCCTTGTTTTTGCTCAGTGCCTTTGCTATGCACTATCAGGTGGAGTTCCCTCCAAAACATGCACAACGACTCCTCTAAATGATATTCAGGTTGCTTTTTTTTAGATGAAACACCTCCTTCTGCAAAAATTTAAAACTCCAATATAACCCCTGGCTGCCTCTGGGGTCTTGTGCTGGAAAAGCTCCCATATGTCATTCAATTTGCAAAAAACTTTCAAAAATTTAAAATGGGCTAAATTTACTCTGATAGCTTGGATGATGTTGCAAGACATGACACTGAGTAATTTAGCGGCTGCCAGAATGACAAGAACAAAATTTCCTTAGAACATAACTGGAAAGATTGGCAGCGGTGTACACCTGATCCCGTCAGATCTAGTCATGACTAGTACTTGGCTGGGACACCACTTGGGAAGACCAGCGCTCATGTCTATTTCTCCATGTACATCTTGCATCAGGAAGATTATTTGGCAAAAAACAATCCAAATCCATATGCAATTGCTGTGTGGCAAGGGTGGCGTGGCACAAACAGGAGGTGGTCACAAATGCAGACTCACTGATACAGATGTTGGAGATTTCAAAATACTTTATTCAAAAAACACAGGCAACGGTACAGTACACAGGGAAGTAGTCAGCGAGGCAGCGGTACAGATGATCGACAGACGGATGCAAGGTCATGCAATGAGTGAGGTTCAGAATCCCAGGTCAGCAGAGTTCATGGGCAGTCACTGCCCATGAAGGTCCATAAAACAAGGCGGGGTCAAACACTGGCAGGCAATAGAGTAAACATTAGACAGGGCTGTGGTATGAGGCTGGAATGCAGACAAGTTCCTTTGATTCAAAGAAACTGGCGGGGAAAGAGTGAACAGCGTGAGGCTTAAATGCAAAGAGATAATGAGCAGCAGATGAGGACCAGGTGTGAGAGAAAGATTCAGGGCACGGCAGTGGAAAGACAGAAAGATACGCCCACCACCAAGCACCAAGAAACAGACAAGAAAGTGAAGTTTGACAAATGCAAAGTGAACAGGACCTGACAAGAAGATGAACCTAAAACCACAGTGATCAAAATAAAATACCAGAACCAAAGACATACAAAACCCAAGGCCTAATAAAATAAGAAATAAAAGAAAGACCCAACATGAAGGAACAAATAACTAAACCTGGAAACAAATGTAAGAACTGAAAAGAGATCAACAAGAAAATAAAAGCTAAGACTAAACCAAAATGGAACTTAGCAGCCCAGTCTCGTTTTTTTTTTTCGTGTCCCCGTGACGAAATGAGTCAAATTTTCATGACAAGGCTTTTTTTTAACTCCCAACCCTAACCTTAACCATAACCTAATCTTACTCCTTCCTCCCACCCTAACCATAACCACCCCTGACCCCCCCCACACTTCACTTTTAATTTCATGCAGCCATCACGGAAAGAATGACAATTAATTTTTGCTGCCATGACAAAAATGAGGTGCTTTTCGTCACAATATCACGAACCAATACAACCCCTGGCAATAATTATGGAATCACTGGCCTCGGAGGATGTTCATTCAGTTGTTTAATTTTGTAGAAAAAAAGCAGATCACAGACATGACACAAAACTAAAGTCATTTCAAATGGCAACTTTCTGGCTTTAAGAAACACTATAAGAAATCAGGAAAAAAAAATTGTGGCAGTCAGTAACGGTTACTTTTTTAGACCAAGCAGGGGGAAAAAAATATGGACTCACTCAATTCTGGGGAATAAATTATGGAATCACCCTGTAAATTTTCATCCCCAAAACTAACACCTGTATCAAATCAGATCTGCTCGTTAGTCTGCATCTAAAAAGGAGTGATCACACCTTGGAGAGCTGTTGCACCAAGTGGACTGACATGAATCATGGCTCCAACATGAGAGATGTCAATTGAAACAAAGGAGAGGATTATCAAACTCTTAAAAGAGGGTAAATCATCATGCAATGTTGCAAAAGATGTTGGTTGTTCACAGTCAGCTGTGTCTAAACTCTGGACCAAATACCAACAACATGGGAAGGTTGTTAAAGGCAAACATACTGGTAGACCAAGGAAAACATCAAAGAGTCAAGACAGAAAACTTAAAGCAATATGTCTCAAAAATCGAAAATGCACAACAAAACAAATGAGGAACGAATGGGAGGAAACTGGAGTCAACGTCTGTGACCGAACTGTAAGAAACCGCCTAAAGGAAATGGGATTTATATACAGAAAAGCTAAATGAAAGCCATCATTAACACCTAAACAGAAAAAAACAAGGTTACAATTTGCTAAGGAAAAGCAATCGTGGACTGTGGATGACTGGATGAAAGTCATATTCAGTGATGAATCTCAAATCTGCATTGGGCAAGGTGATGATGCTGGAACTTTTGTTTGGTGCTGTTCCAATGAGATTTATAAAGATGACTGCCTGAAGAGAACATGTAAATTTCCACAGTCATTGATGATATGGGGCTGCATGTCAGGTAAAGGCACTGGGGAGATGGCTGTCATTACATCATCAATAAATGCACACGTTTACGTTGATATTTTGGACACTTTTCTTATCCCATCAATTGAAAGGATGTTTGGGGATGATGAAATAATTTTTCAAGATGATAATGCATCTTGCCATAGAGCAAAAACTGTGAAAACATTCTTTGCAAAAAGACACAGAGTCAATGGCATGGCCTGCAAATAGTCCGGATCTTAATCCAATTGAAATCTTTGGTGGAAGTTGAAGAAAATGGTCCATGACAAGGCTCCAACCTGCAAAGCTGATCTGGCAACAGCAATCAGAGAAAGTTGGATCCAGATTGATGAAGAGTACTGTTTGTCACTCATTAAGTCCATGCCTCAGAGACTGCAAGCTGTTATAAAAGCTAGAGGTGGTGCAACAAAATACGAATGATATGTTGGAGCGTTCTTTTGTTTTTCATGATTCCATAATTTTTTCCTCAGAATTGAGTGATTCCATATTTTTTTCCCTCTGCTTGGTCTAAAAAAGTAACCCTTACTGACTGCCACAATTTTTTTTCCTGATTTCTTATAGTGTTTCTTAAAGCCAGAAAGTTGCCATTTGAAATGACTTTAGTTTTGTGTCATGTCTGTGATCTGCTTTTTTTCTACAAAATTAAACAACTGAATGAACATCCTCCGAGGCCGGTGATTCCGTAATTTTTGCCAGGGGTTGTAGATTAATGTATATTTTGTGCTGCTGAATCACAACTTGCCGTGAGACCAGGTTGAACTTATATGTGGCAGTAGTATAAAAAACAGATAATTCACCATAACAGAAGTATACTGAGCATCATACAGGATCTGGAACATGAGATAGATTCGGACAATCATTTCTATTCCTTCACAAATAGTAACTGTCAGTATTACACAGAGGAACAATACAATAACTGAATTACAAGCGATGGTAAATTATCAATAATCCACTTTAATAACAGGAGTCTGTACAAAAAAAATTGGGAATATCAAAGACTATTTAAAACAATTTTGTCAACCATTCAGTATAACTGCCATAACGGAAACTTGGCTTGCAGAGGGTGGTGATACAAACTATGAGTTGGAGGGTTATGAATTCAGTCATCTGAATAGACAAAATAGAGGAGGAGGAGTTGCTTTGTATGTTGACAATAGGCTTAACTACAAAATTAAAGATCAAATGACAATGGCTGTGGAAAATCTTTTGGAAGGCATCACAATTGAAATAGGTATAGAAAAAGGTAAAAATATAATTATTAGCTACATATATAGAGCTCCGGGCTCTAAGATTCAACAGTTTCAAAATTGGACAGAGAAGGGTTTTTTTTCACAGATGTGTAATAAGTGAGTATTTGTCTGTGGAGATATAAACATTGATCTCTTAAACCTGTATCAGCATAAAGTAACTGAGGATGTCATTAATATTATGTACAGTCTAAATCTATATCCAAAAATTACTAGGCCTACAAGAATAACTTCACATTCAGCTACTCTCATTAATAATATTCTTACAAATGATATCGATACCAAAACATTAAGTGGCTTATTAATTAATATTAGTGACCATTTACCAATTTTTATAGTAACTGATCTAAATTTCAATAAAAAATGTACGAGAAAATACATTATTGCAGGCACCTGCAATCTGAAGAATATATTACTACCTTAAAAATGATTTACTTTTACAGGATTGGAATCCCATTTATGAGAAGCAAGATGTGAATTTAGCATATTCCAAATTTGCAAACATATTTCCTAATATATTTAACAAAAACTGTCCACTTGTAAAGTATAATAAAAATAATAAGTTAACCCATGGATACCAAAAGGTCTTCAAAAGGTTGTAAGAAGAAAAGTATGCTATACAGAGAATTCATTAAAAGTACATCAAGAGAGGCAGAGATTAAATATAAGGACTATAAAAATAAACTAACAACTATTATGCGGAACTGTAAAACAAAATCATACTTTGGAAAAATACTAAACGATAACAAAAACAACATAAATGAAACATGGAAAATACTGAATAGTATTATTGCAAATAAACCCAAATCTAATAACTACCCAACATACTTTACTTATAACAACAAAGATGAATATAACATGAGCCAAGTAGTAAATAGTTTCAATAACTGTTTTGCTAATGTTGGGCCAGATCTGCTGGCTGAAATTCCACACAGCCCATGGGAAAATCAGCAATTAATTGCCAGGAATCCGCACACAATGTTTCATGGCCCAGTAAATGAAAGGGAAATTATTCATGTAGTTAGTCCATGTAAAATTAAAAAGTCAACGGATCATAATGAGGTACATATGTCCTTAGTAAAGCAAATAATTACTGAAATCACAAAACCATTATCATATATATTTTAATAAATCATTTCAAACTGGAAATGTTCCTGACGGCATGAAAGTGGCAAAAGTGATACCTTTATTTAAATCTGGTAGCAATAATCTTTTTACTAACTACAGGCCTGTGTCTCTATTGTCTAAGATATTGGAAAAACTTTACAACAGACTGATTAAATTCATAGAACAACATAACTTGCTTGATGAAAGTCAATATGGTTTTAAAGTGAAATGGTCCACTGTGCTGGCATTGCTCGATTCAGTAGAAGAGATCAATAAACATGTGGACCAAAGGGAAATAGTAGTATGTTTATTTATTGACCTAAGGAAGGTGTTTGATACAACTGATCACAACATATTATTTCAGAAGATGGAACTATATGGGATCAGAGGGGTGGCTCTGAGTTGCATTAAAAGTTACTTACAAAACCGGAAGCAGTTTGTTAAACTCAGGAATTACTGTTCTTCATGTCTGGACATCATTTGTGGGCATTCCCCAGGGTTCTGTATTGGGACCAAAATTATTTATTTTATACATCAACGAGTTATGTAGCAGGGGTGGTGGCCAAGTGGTTAATGCGCTTGGTTTCAGTTCAGAAGGTTCCGGGTTCAAATCCCACCCCTGCCACATTTCTCCATGTAATGTGGAGTTGCGTCAGGAAGGGCATCCGGCGTAAAACTTGTGCCAATTCAACATGCAGATCCACCTTGGATTTGCTGTGGCGACCCCAAGTGCAAACAAGGGAGCAGCCGAAGGGAATTTTTTATCAACGAGTTATGTAAAGTTTCAGATCTGTTTAAAGCAGTTCTCTTTGCAGATGACACAAACCTGGTTTGCTCAGGAGAAAATCTGCAACAATTGTTATCTGATTTAGGAACTGAAATGATAAAGTTAAAGACATGGTTTGATATTAACAAATTATCATTAAAATTGTCAAAAACTAAATTAATGTTATTTGGAAATTATAAAAAAGACATACAAATACAGTTAAGTATACAAGGCATAAACAGAATGTGTCAAAGAAAATAAGTTTTTAGGTGGCATTATTGATGAAAAAATTAATTGGAAAGCTCATATTCAACATTTTCAAAAATGTATCAAAGAGTATTGCAGTATTAAATAAAGCAAAACATGTTCTTGATTGCAGAGTACTTCATACTCTGTATTGTTCATTGCTTGCACCCTACCTGACTTACTGTGCTAACGTTTGGGGCAACAATTATAAAACTACAGTGCAACCATTATTCATTCTTCAAAAAAGAGCTTTAAGAACAATTCATAATGCAGGTTATCATGACCACACCAACCCACTGTTCATTAAATCTCAAATATTAAAACTACACAATCTGATTTTGCGCAAGACTGTTCATTTAATTTACAAAGTGAAAAATAAACAAGTGCCCCTTAGAATTCAAGAATTTTTTTGTTGAGAGAGGGAAAATATAATTTACGGTTCTTGTGTCATTTTAAAATTGCTGGCGCTCAGACGACCAGGAAAGGTTTCTGTGTTTCCATGTGTGTCCCTAGACCATGGAATAACCTGAAGGTTGAACTCAAACGATGTCCAAATATCAGTCAGTTTAAAAAGTAATATAAAGACATGATGTGTTCAAGATATGTATCTACTGAAGAAGGATTAGTTTTGTGTGTTGCCAATTGTAAATGTAAATTTGTTTGGTACCATTCGGATTGTGTCTTTTAAACTGAAGAGTTTGAAGTGGTTGAAAATGGGAGTGGGAATAGATGGGTTCCCCCCCCCACACACACACACACACACACACTCCTTTTGGACTAGATAATTTTATTTTTGGTTAAAGGGGCAGGTGTTAATAAGCTTTGATTCTGCCTATACCATTTCAGGCACACGGATGCACTGTTAATCCATTTTCTTTCTCCGTTGTAAGTTTTTTGTTGTTTTGGACAGTGTGTGCTGAACAAATTCATTAATTCATTCAAAACACAGATGATCAAAGACAGAGGATAAACAAACAATGTGGATGCAAACAAGGGACAAAACCACAACATAAACCAGGCATGAGGCAGAGCATGACAGCAGTGCTGTACTGGATCTGCTGGGGTAACTCTGAGAAACTGGGAGGAGCTGAAAGACAAACAAATATAATGGCAAAGATTTTGTTGAAAATGTCTTTGCAAGTATCACCTGACAGACTTGAGTTATGCACCCCGGAAATGGCAGATATTTTAATGGAAGATTTAAGTATATTCAAAAATCACAACTAATAAAAAATAAAAGCATTTTATGCTCAGATTTGATTGTATATTCATGTATCCATTAGGCTGGAATTAAAGTCTGAATATTTATGCAACTTCACCTACAGTATGTTTTTAGTGTGCAGCAATGTTTATATTCCCCTCCAGTCACAACTCCATCTTTACCCCTTTTGAAATCAAATGCCTTCCTTTGTTTCTCAACACTTGATCATGGACTGTTATGCTTCCTTGTAGAGTTTCCAATGGGTATTTCACAACCATTTTCCTTGTTTGTTTGTTTTTTTTGTTGTTGTTGTTGTTGTTTTTGCAAGTGTTTGTGCATGCACAAGGTTGTACGTCCACTCATATAGTCTTGCTATGTTTAACCTTTATAGTGTCTTCATTTTTTGTTACACAGGAAGTCCTGCTTTGTCTAGTGGACCCATTGCATTTTGGGGCTTTTAATTCAACATAATCAAACCTTTCTTTTTGTTAAAATACTCAGCAGATGTTTACTTCATCCCAATTGCAAGTAATATAATCAACACCTATGTTGAATCTGTTCCCTTTACCTTTGTTAAATTACATTTATGAATAGAAATGCCACTTGTTTTTTTATTATTTGTTTTAATTAAAATGTTACAAAATAAGGAACTGCATCATGACATAGGCATAACTGGAAAATAATAAACAAATGTAGAAATGAAGCAAGTTTTTTCCAAAACTATAGTGTATAATTTACTTGAATTTTATTAGAAATATAACCTACTTAGGTCAGTTAACACACAATATCTGTCGGAACAACACATTACCTCCATTGAGCACTGCCATTTTCATACCAGACTATACCCTATACCATATTTCCCCTATTCCACTCTGGCCTCAGTGACATCCAGTTGATGAAAGTGTTGTACAGTTGTATGTGGATATATCCAGAATGTCAAAAAATATCACCAGAGGCCATCGTAGGGTCTTCCTTTAGCAGCTGTAAGCGTTCAACAACTCAGTGTCAGACTGAATTTTCGGAAATGTAATCTTCACATTCTGAAACCCCTTCCTCTTCATCACCATCAAAACCCTCTGTCTCTTCCAGTATGAACTGTAAGGGAGCCTGAACAGAGAATGGGTTTGCCATCTTGATCAGTTGTGGTATGGAACCATGCTGACAGAGTTATTTATATTGTCAGGTCCCCACGATTGGTTCCCGAAGGACAGAGGGTGAAATGTGTGGGAATGTGGAGGCAGTTCCCACACAATGTGGCAGCCTTATGCGGGAACAGTGGGTGCTCACACCAAGGACTCATTCACCTGCTTCTCTCTCACTCTCTCTCTCTCAGTTGTAGGCCCAGAGAGCAGAAAGGGAAAATGAGGGTGCACAGGATCTGTGATTTCCACACTTTCACTAGCCCCAGGTCCCAGAGCCTCAGTGAGCTGAAGACCCTGTATGTAATGTAAATGTGAAGGGGGGGAGTGTTATATAAGGTGGGGTCATTGAAAATGTTTTCTCATTTACATCCCTCACAGAAAATGAGCCAACTCCAGTGAATCTTAAGGCCCAGTCCCACTGGCATTTACGAAGATTTGCGTATGAATTGCACACAAAATGGGTTGATATTCGCTAAACATCCGCAACATCCGTGAAACATGCTTGTAAGAGTTGGCTGACATCCGCAAACATCTGCAATTATCCGCAGAGGCACGTTTTTCTGTTGCCAGAATTTTTGAGCTGCATAAAATTTTGGTTGTGGATGACATCCGCCTTACATACACAATATGTACTCAATACATACTCAATCTAGGTGCTGTATATCCACCATTATCCGCTGATATCCACAACTGATGGGGTATTGCGGCTTGGCAGCGGACTGGGACAGTGTGTAAAACGGACATATAGCACGCGTATCACGTTCACATCATGAACTAAAATAAGTTGTAGCGAATGCATACAGATTGGCCACGAATAAAGCATTTGTATTACATCTGCTTTGCATATGATTTGCAGACAATTTGCAAATGCATAACAAATGCTTCACGTAAACCCAAAGTAGTATATAAATGTGGTAGAAATCGACATACTTGCCAGTCATTGCCAGTCCAGCTGTGGAGACGTACAGATGTAGTTATGGATCCCCAAAGATGTAGTGTGATAGTTGCTGCCATCCAACAACATACCAATCAACTTGTCCAAGTCCAGCTATTACTCCAGAGGCTGTGGTGTTGGTGTGAATAGCGATGCTGAAAGGCCCGAGTGTGCTTCTTTTATGACCACAATGCAAATGCCACGCATGCGCAATACAACTGCTGTTTCCGCAACACGTGCGCAATGCATTCTCAATAAATCCATAATACTTCTGTGATAATCACAATGCGTATGATCCGTTTCCTCAATACATGCATTATACATAAGTGATTGTTCGTCATATATTTGCTATACATTATTAATGTATCTGTGATTCATACTAAGAAATTTGTTATTTTTGGCCAAATTTGTTGCGGATGACAACGAACACCTGAAATTTATATACCCAATTCATGCGCAATTGATCCTCTCCCTAGTGGGACTGGGCCTTTAGTTTGAATAAATAATTATTTGCATCATTTTTCTTAAGCTTAAAACTGAAAATGGGTCCCACAGACCCGAAGACCTTATACGTATTAAAGTACATTGGTTGTGTTTACTAACACATAGAACCAAATCAGAATCTAAAACAGGTAAATAGTAAATTGTAGAACACAATGGATGGTGTCAAAACTCTGACCTCATCAGTCTCCACAGCAGATTCAGATGGAAATGGGGGTGATGATGCAGATTCATCCCCTGAAGCATTGGTAGATATGTGTGTGTGTGTGGGGGGGGGGGGGGGGGGGGTAGATACGAGGCTTTAAAATACAAGCCTGCAGTGTGCAAGTGTAGAAATAAAGGAGCCCGTGGAGCAGCAGCTGCAGAGAATGACTGAGCAGAAACAATATAGTACATTTATCAGCCTTCAGAGAGCACAAGAGCAGGCGAACAACAAGCTTGTGCTTTTGTGCTTCCAGACTTCCAGCCGCATCATGCAGTATGGAGTAAAAATACTGAAACCCCCCATAATTCTACTTTGGAATCCACTACAGTGTATTAATATCAAAAAACTCACTTGGACTGATTTCAGATTTCATTTAATTATTTATCTGTGTTTCTAGATTTAGAGCTGCTTGTTGTTGTCCATTTCTGCTCTGTTGGATCACCTCACCAGACATTCAGGAACTAGTTGAAAACAGCTCTGGCAGTGGAAGACTGGGTGGGAACAGCTTGTGTTGTGGAGACAGCAGGCAGGAGGGTTAGCATAGGAGGAGAGCTCCGGGGTTTGATAAATGAGGCTGCGCGATGGCTGCAGTACTAAACTGCTTCCCTGCTCAGCTGTGGTGACAATGTGATTAATATTTGCATGGCATTAAGCTAATTTATCACGGCCATGTGTGAGCCTATGGGAGAATAGACTGTCACATGGATGCCTGGTCTAACAGAGGAGAATGGGCTTGGCAATGTGTTGCAATTATTTCCGGCCAAAACAAATAAACAGAGGAAATTTACATTAGGATGAGGTAAATCTGCCAAGAAAGGAGTTTTGTAACACAAGAAAGGCCGAGAGCAAGAAATTGAGCATTGCTTAATGTCACCATCAAGCTCGTGTGATAAACAGGCATCACACAAAACTGCCTCATTATGGAAATGTGATTAGAAAAGTGTGTTGCTGGGCTAATCCTGGGATTTGTGAAGAAAAACAAGTTGACTTATTTAGTTTGAATTCCGATGGTGTTTTTGAGTAGCAGTATTATTATAAATGCATTATCAGATTCCTGATACCATTTTCAGACTCACATATTTTAGAGATTATAACTTGCACAGAGTATAGTTCACACCTGTCAAAAAAATGCTTGTTGATGGGTGCTGGGGGGCATAAATCCAGAATATATGTTAATCATTTTTTTCTCAATTATCAGCTCTGCAATTTGACATTTTGGTGCACTATTGAATTACATTTGTTCACTGCCATGAAGGTGATGGGGCGAACAAATGTGGGGTGATGGGGGGAGGTGATGGTCTCGTGGTTAAGCATTGGGCTTGAGACCAGAGGATCCTTGGTTCAAATCCCAGCCTGACCGGAAAATCACAAAGGGCCTTTGGGCAAGGTCCTTAATCCCCTAGTTGCTCCCATTGTGTAGTGAGTACCTTGTACAGCAGCACCCTCACATCGGGGTGAATGTGAGGCATTAGTGTGTAAAGCACTTTGAGCATCTGATGTAGATGGTAAAGTGCAGTCCATGTAATTTTCCATTTAAATACCATTTAAATAAGGGTGGACCACTGAAATGGACTCCTTGTGAATCTGTGCGTGCATGCATCTGTCTGTGAGCATGTCACATTTTTACAGCCCAAGATTTCCATGTTGCCCCTTTCTGACACATTACTTCCCTGTATCATATTGTAAATGGACACAACTGTGACATCTACGCATATGACCTTGACTCAGATTTCCAAGTTCATCTAAGCTATCGGACAACAAAGACACACACCATCTCACTCCAAAATACCACTTTT
Organism: Thalassophryne amazonica; assembly: GCF_902500255.1. NCBI lineage: Eukaryota > Metazoa > Chordata > Actinopteri > Batrachoidiformes > Batrachoididae > Thalassophryne > Thalassophryne amazonica. The sequence continues at coordinate 34,162,578 of NC_047110.1, read as the reverse complement.
TCTCTCCAAATATTCTCTCCAATTGCACACCTATAAATCATGTATCCTGATGAGTGTTGCCACAGTTACTTTAGTTACTTTTGGCAGCTGCTGAATGTAACTAATAAAGTAACAAGTAATCTAACTGAGGTACTTTTAAAACTGAGCCATCAGTAAAGTAATACGTTACTTTTTCAATTAGTAATCAGTAATCAGATTACTTTTTCAAAGCAACAGTGGCAACACTGATCCTGATTACATTTAGCACATTATGCTAAATGTAATAAACATTATTTAGCACATGATTTTGAACGTCTATGGAAATTATGCTGTTCAAAAAACAGGTGCTGTAATTAATTAATCTAAATTCATGCATTGTTTTCATAGCCAAAGTTATTATTATTATTCTTTTTATTATTACAAACCAAAGTGTGATTTTTATTTTTTTATGTCACATGGCCTCACAACCATTTTTTTAAGTAAATTAACCCAGAAAATATGGTAACATGGTGAGATGGATTGTTGGAGAGGGCACGGTTCAGTGGTGTGTGTGAGATTAATGAAGTGCAGCTAGATTGCAGTGTTGCAGTTAAATGCAATCTATTTATTCACATAATAAGGCGTTGTAGGAAAACAGCTTTGGAAACCCAATTGATCAAGTCTGGAAATACAATAGATGGCTCTCCTCTAGATGAGGATCAGACCTAAGTACACCCCCTGTTGAGTTGTATAGTCTCACTTTTCTGTTGCACTTTTTTTTTTACAGTTGCACTGTTCTGTGCATTTGTGTGTATGTGAACAACATAACTCAAAGATTTTATTCAATATGGACCAAATATGGTGGATGAATTAAAGATTAGGCAAGGACAAAGTAATTTGTCTTAGAAAATCATGACACTTCAATTGTGAGAGACAGAATCTAAGAAACAAAAATCAGAAAATCGTGTTGTATGATTTTTAAATTAATTTGCATTTTGTTGCATGAAATAAATATTTGACAGTAGTACCTATGCACAGGTGCCCACAACTACAGAAGGAAGGGCTAAAGAACAACAACTTGTCCGGAAAGCCCTCACAGTATGTGGGTGCCCACGATGGTCCCTGGATAAAGTGCAGAATTCCCAAAGAACAAAGAGACCAGACAGACAGGAGACTGAGCCAAGAAGAAGATGAGTGTCTCTCCCTTATTTAGCAGGAGTAGGGGAAAAACAACAGAGGATCATCAGATAGCACAAAATCCCAGTTTACTTTAAACCTGTTAACACCTTGAGACAGAAATTAGTTCAACCTAAGGACAGAATCCCTAGTTACAAACAGAGCAATGCATTGTATTCTATCAGATGTCAGGAAAACTGTAATGAACACTACATAGGTGAGACTAAGCAGCTGTTGCACAAAAGGTTATACCAGCACCGCAGAGGGGGTGCCGGTGGACCTCAGTCTGCAGTTCATCTCCACCTTAAAGACACTAACCCCACGTTTGAGGACAAGGAAGTTAAAATCTTAGCCAGAGAAAAGAAATCGTTTGAGAGGGGAGTGAAGGGGGCATTGTATGTGAAACAATTGAAACCCAACCTTAACCGGGGAGGGAGTCTGAGACACACTTTGTCCCCTGTTTACAATGGGGGTACTCAGGTCAAAGCAGTTTCACTCTTTTGTTCATGGTAATGAGTCATTCACATCGTCAGGAGAGTCATCAGGAGAGCCATCAGTCCCATCATTAGGAGGGACAGTTGCCCTGTCATTAGGAGGGTGCTAACTAGAACACAATAGGTGCTAGTTAGAGCAATTATTTAGTCACTAGCCAATAGCAGTCTGCCTCTCTGTAGGAGGCATCTGGTTAGGTTTAAAACTCCAGCTTTTGTGGCTTCTGTTATTCTTCGCTACAAGAGTCAAGACAGAAGTCAGACTACCAGACCAAAACTTTTAGGTGAGGAAGCTTCTCCGATTAGAAGTGAAACATCCTTGCATTAAGCAACCCAGTCCAGTCGAAGATTCAAGCTTCTCTACTATGGAAACCACTTGGACAACTGAGAGCCTTCACAGAAATATTTGATACAATAGAAAAACAGATGCAGAAATTTAGTTTCTCCACCAGATATTTGGTGCAGAAACCTTTGTTTGCAATTACAGAGGTCAGCTGTTTCCTGTAATTCTTGGCCAAATTTGCACACGCTGCAGCAGGTATTGTGGTCCACTCCTCCATACAGATCTTCTCCAGATAGTCCAGGTTTTGAGTTTCAGGTCCCTCCAAAGATTTTCTATTGTGTTCAGGTCTGGAGACTGGCTAGGCCACTCCATGACCTTTAAATTCTTCTTACAGAGCCACTCCTTAGTTGCCCTGGATGTGTGTTTTGGGTGATTGACACACTGGAAGACCATGCCATGACCCATCTTCAATGCTGTTACTGATGGAAGAGGTTGTTTGCCAGAATCCCAGGATACATCACCCCATCAATCCTCCCTTCAATACTGTACAGTTGTATTGTCCCATTTGCAGAAAAGCACCCATAAAAATGATATTTCCACCCCCGTGCTTCAAGGTTGGGATGGTGTTCTTGGGGTTGTTCTCATCCTCCAAACATGGCAAGAGGAGATGGTACCAAAAAGCTCTATTTTGGTCTCATCTGACCACATGACTTTCTCCCATGCCTCCTCTAAATCATCCAGATGGTCACTGGTGAACTTCAAATGGGCCTGGACATGTGCTGTATTGAGCAGGGGGCCATGCATGCCCTGTAGGATTTTACACCATGACGGCGTAGTATGTAATTAATGTAATCTTTGTGACTATGGTCCCAGCTGTCTTCTGGTCAATGACCAGGTCCTCCCATGTAGTTCTAGGCTTTCTCAGACTCATCTTTACCCCATGAGGCGAGATGCTGCATGGAGCCCCAGACCGAGGAATATTACCAGTCATCTTGTGCTTCTTCCATTTTCTAATATGCCAACAGTTGTTGCTTTCTCACCAAGCTGCTTTCCTCTTGTCCTGTAGCCCATCCAAACCTTGTGCAGATCCACAATTTTGTCCCTGGTGTCCTTACATACCTATTTGGTCTTGGCCATGGTGGCTAGGTTGGAGTGTGATTGATTGAGTGTGTAGACAGGTGCCTTTTATACAGGTAACAAGTTCAAACAGGTGCAGTCGATAGAGGTAAAGAGTACAGAATAGGATGGCTTCTTAAAGAAAAACAAACTAGTCTGTGAGAGTCAGAATTCTTGCTGGTTGGTAGGTGATCAATTATTTCATGGAATAAAATGCAAATTAATGGTTTAAAATCATACATTGTGATTTTCTGATTTATTTATTTATTTTTTAGATTCTGTTTTTCACAGTTGAAGTGTACCTATGATAAAAATTACAGACCTCTCCATTCTTTGTAAGTGGGAAAAAGTGCTAAATCGAGACCGGATCAAATACACATTTGCCTCATTGTATAAGGGATATTTCAAGAACAAACCTATAGTTAATCTCTTCAGCTTCTCCATTTTGTTGACTCAGCATCACCACAGATGAACTGAGATGGATCTGTATGTACAACAGATGCCCTTCTTGATGCAACACCACATTACAGAGAGATTTTGAATCTGGAACCTCCAGCTAAGCCTTGGCCACCATCCCACCTGTTGTCCTATAGCTACAATTAAACAGTAAAATGAAGTTATAGATCACCCTTCTATTGGTCACATGACGTTTGACCTTGTAACACATTGAATGGTCAAACTATTTTCAAATATTGCTTTTTTTTTTTTCCAAAAAATTTGTTAAATATACACCAATAGGTACCATAAAACATGAACATGAAGTTGTATGTCACATTTGTATTGGTCAGTGGAACTAATGTGGACATGTACTGATTGACCAAGGGGACAGAGCTGGAAAGAATGTGCAGGAGGTTAGGGTGGTAAAAGATGCAGATGGTAAGTCCCTGTGGCTGCTTCCTTGTTTGCACTCAGGGTCACCACAGCAAATCCAAAGTGGATCTACATATTGAATTGGCAGAAGTTTTACACCTGTATGAAATTCCTGATGCAACTTCACATTACGTGGAGAAATGTAGCCAAGGTCGAGCTTTAAACCGGGAAACTCTGCACTGAAACCAAGTCCACTAATGACTTAGATGCAGATGGTAAATGTGCTGAAATGCAAGGAGAGTGTGTTGAGAAGGTGGATTGAATATTTTGATGAGTTGATGAATGAAGAAAATGAGAGAGAAAAAAGGCTGGATGATGTGGTGAGAGTAAATCAGGAAGTACAAGAGATTAGTAAGGATGAAGTTAGGACAGCTATGAAAAGGATGAAGAGTGGAAAGACAACTACTTGTAGTCCACATAACATTCCAGTGGAGGCCTGTAAATGTCTAGGAGAGATGGCAGTGGAGTTTCTCACCATTTTGTTTAATAAAATCTTGGAAAGAGAGAGGATGCCTGAGGAGTAGAAATGAAGTGTGCTGGTTCATCTTTTAAAGTACAAGGGTGATGTCCAGAGCTACAGTAATTACAGAGGCACAATTTTGATCAGCAAAACAGGTGAGGATCTGTGAGCAGAAATATGGTTTCATGCTAAGAAAGAGCACAACAGATGTAATGTTTGCTCTGTGAATAGTGATGGAGAAGTATAGAGAAGTCCAGAAGGAGTTACATTGTGTGTTTTTGGATTTGGAGAAAGCTTATGACAGGGTGCCAAAAGAAGAGTTGTGGTGTTGTATGAGGACGTCTGGAGTGGCAGAGAAGTACGTGAGAGTAGTGCAGGACATGTACAGGGATAGTGTGACAGCGGTGAGAGGTGGGATTACATCTGAGATCTTTCTTGATCGCAGTGGTGATTTACAGGCTGATGGATGGGATCAGACAGGAGTCTCCATGGACTCTGATGTTGGCATTGTGATCTGTAGTCAGAGTGGAAAGCAGGTTGAGTCTGGCCTGGAAAGGTGGAGATATGCTCTGGAGAGCACAGGAATGAAAATCATGAGATGTAAGACTGAGTACATGTGTGTGAATGAGAGGGAGCCCAGTGGAATATTACAGTTACAAGGAGTAGACGGGGTGAAAGTGGGTGAGTTTAAATAGTTGGGGTCAGCTGTCCAAAGTAATAGACAGTGCAGTAGAGAGGTGAAGAAGAGAATGCAGGCAAGGGAAACAGTGGAGAAAGGAGTGATTTCTGACCAAAGAATATCTGCAAGAGTGAAGGGGAAATTTTACAAGACTGTAGTAAGATTGCGACCATCTCTAAGCTGTACAGCTATACTGTACAACTTAGAGATGGTGGCACGAACAAAAAGGCAGAGCTGAAGCTGCTGCAATTCTCTATGGGAATGACAAGAATGGACAGGATTAGGAATGAACATATCAGAGGGACATCTTAGGTGGGATGGTTTGGAGACAAAGTCAGAGAGATGAGATTGAGATGATTTGAACATGTGTAGAGGAGGGACCCAGGGTATACAGGGTATGTAGGGTATGTATATGATGGTGAAGATCTATCCACCAGGCAGGAGGAAAAGAGGGAGGCCAAAGAGGAGGTTTATGGATGTGGTGAGGGAGGACATGCAGGTGGTTGATGTGACAGAGGATGTTACAGAGGACAGGGTGAGATGGAAAATATTGATCTGATGTGGTGACCCCTAACGGGAGCAGCGGAAGGAAGAAGACCAGAACTAATATGAATTAAACATGTTGGAAGAGTTGTGTATTAGTCAAGGAAAAAGTGGTTCAGTTTTGTACCATTGCCACACATCTTTTGCTATCACTAAAGCTCAAATAATTTGCTTGAAATGTCTTTGCTTGAGGTTTTGATCTTTGGCTTTGGTCTGTGATTTAGCACTATATTAAATAAGTAAATTGAATTGAATTCTGCGTGGCCCTTAGTACTTGAATGCATTATGCAACCAATGTCTTGAAAACAAGACCTTAATAGCTGTCTTACTAATATTGGGCACCACACTATGGTATGCTGTGATGTTTTGTCATGGTTTGGGACAACTCATGACCACCATTTTTTGAAAATGTTCTAAAATTGCTCGCCATCTTGCTGATGTATTGGCATGGCCTGATGGGTTCATGACAGTATCTTCCTGAATCACGAGTATTCCTGGCAATACAGAATGGAAACAAGTGCTCATACATCAGCAACAAGCCATCATAAACACAACTTCAAACCCACCAGACACCACACACAAATCACCAAGATGCAATCATGAACTGCAGACATTCTGTCTCTTCAGCTGCAGCCTGCAGCAACATCCCCCACTCATAATCATTCCCCATCCATGATAATTATTAAAAAAAAAACAAAATTCACCCTTTATTTAACCCTCTGGGGTCCGAGGGCATTTTTTGGACAGTTCGCTCGCCTGGCATAAATGTTTTATTATTGCTGTTAACAGCTCTCCCTGCATCTCACAATCACGTTTTTTGTCTCTTTTTTCAGGACAACCTGTACTTTCAGAATATATATGCTTTTGTTGTGTTTTATAAGTGTAATAAATGTTTACAATCAAATATAGGAAAGAAAAAATTAAAGCGGAAAATAATTTTTCCACACACATTTATTCAAAACACACAGCAAACTATAATAAACAACTGTTTTGAAACTTTATGAAGGTAATTTAAGGTCTTGTGTGAAAGACTACAACAAAAAGGTTCAAACAATAAACACAAATGCATATTTTGAACAATATATACAAAATGGTCTATGCAGTTTTTTTTTTGTCTTCATCTCAAAGTAATTTCTGGCTGCTATTACACAAAGGTTACAACACAAACTTCTACTGTGTTTTGGACTGTTCTGTGCTGCTCCTAAAGCAGCTATCATTCACACTTTGGCCCACTTTGGCTCCTTACAGTCTGAGGAGCAGCCCTCCCCCTCGCTCCATTGATATGGTAAACAGTGGTTTACGCCGCGAAAGCAACAGAGTTATCCAGTAACATTCACATGCAAACTAGTGGAGCAATCTTGATAGCTACACACTCTTTGTTTGAGCACGTGAGATTGTCATCAGAGGCTCTCCGTCTGCTCCTGCTTTCAGTGATCGCTGTGCGTAATGGCGCAGGGCGCACTGGATGTACTCATTGGAGCACCCAGGGGGCTATTCAAACTGGCCAACTACTAACATATCAATCCTGAAAATGATCTTTGGCTTTTCACATGAGGTAAATCTGCCCTACGATTGGATTTTGGAAAACCATGTGACGGTGAATCAATTCAGATTGGACACTCACATTGCGCATGTCATCACACAGCTTCTATGAGGAGTACAAAGATGGTCAATGGCTGGCTCAAAAGTCCGCAGAGTTAACTTTTCAGCAAAAAAAGTAAGCTTCTATCTCATATCATTAAAAACTTATTTAGAATTTAGTAAAGCTTGGTCTTAGCCATCGTATACGACGGCGTCGACCCCAGAGAGTTAAAAGAGATGTAAGCACACTCCCCCCCCCCCCCCCCCCCCCACACACACACACACACACACAATGACACTATGATTGCACATTGATCACATCTTGGTGATTTCTTTACACATTGTGGCACATAGCACTTGCATCAGAACATGTCCCTGACATTTTTGGATGGATATGGTGACAATTTGTGGTGATTCTGGCTGCTATTTTATGAGATTGAGGTAGGTGTTGTCTAGTGTAACAACTGCAGTGAAATTACTACATTCTGGTGGAGTGATGAAAACATGTGGGGAAGACACTTTTCTGAGCATGAAGAGCTAACGGTGGCCCCCAATGTTCCCTGAAGTGAAGCAATGCATATCAAGATGAGGTTTTCTTTGTCTATGAGTGTGTACTCCTTTGTCGTGTGTTGTGCAATGTTACCCTTACCTGAGAGAAAGATGGAGACCTTTCAGAGTCAGAGTCCGTCCCCCCCCCGCCCTCCGGTCATGAACACTTCACATTCATTAATACATTCATTTTCTGCTGGTTATTCAAATGTAGGTTGCACTGCCCAAAACATCTAACGGCTACCTAATTAATTTCTAACAATGTCTTTTGCTGTCTGCTTGGCCAGGTCACTTTTTATACAAGATCAATGAGGCTTTCACCTTGTTAAATAATGGATATAAAAATGTCTTTCAGCTTTAAACAGTAATATTGTCAAAATCTGTGTGTCATAGAGAGAGTCAATTTTCAAGATGGCGCCACTGTGTTTGGTCCACCGTCTGCCTCTGCTAGTTTTTGTCTCATTTTTGTGGGTTTTTGCACATCCTGCCCCCAGTGTCACTTGTGCAGGTGTACGATCGCCTAACACTGCTAAAAATCCATGACTCGATAATCTGCACTGCTTTTTATGACAACTATGAGCAATCAAAGCTACCGCCGCCTTTCCTCGGCTTTGTCCCGGCTTGTCTGCAGTGTCCTGTCAGCGCATTGCCACGCAACAAGCGCAACAGGTGGCGGGGAAAGAGGGGGAATCCGCATGAAAATGAGCAAGTACCTGGCTTCTTTTGATGGATATCGCCACCGCTGCTCTCCTGCTGCATTTCCAATCCAGTGTGGGTTGTTTCGCCTGCGCTGCAGCTACGGATTGCTCCATCAAACTTTCTCTGAAGCCTGTTACTCACTTCCGCGTTGGCGGCCTGCCAAGATCCAGAGCATGGGCCGCATACTGGGGAATCTCAGTCCAATCCTCCGTGCTGACCAGCAAACTGCATCCCTCAGTACACTGCATTCTGCTCTTGTAAATGCCAGATCCCTCACTAATAAGACCTTTATACTCAATGATTTCATTTGCACGAATGATTTGGATCTGCTTTTGGTGACAGATGTGGCTGAAACAAGGTGGTAACGGTGCTTTTACGGAGATCCTTCCCTCCCGATACTCCTTTTTTAGCGCCCCTCAAGCTTTGGGCTGTGGTGGTGGATTGGCCACAGTTTACAAACAGGACTGGAAATGCCATCTTATCCAAGGTAGTGACTTTTCCACGTTTGAAGCACAACTGTTTGTAATAAGGTTCACATCCCCCCTACTGTGTGCTGCCATCTATTGATCCCCGAAGTACAATAAGGATTTTATTTCTGAGTTCTCTGACTTTTTATCAGACATTCTGCCTAAATATGACAACATACTGATCTGTGGGGACTTCAACATTCATGTTTGCTGCCCTCATAACCAATTGGCCAAGGAATTTAAAATTCTAATTGACTCTTTTAATCTGACCCAGCATGTTGACTGCCCCACACACGAGCTTGGACATACGCTAGATTTGGTCATTTCACATGGACTGTCATTGACTTGTAAAGGGACAGCAGCCACCCATATTTCAGACCATATACCTGTGCTGTTTGATTTTGTTGCTCCAATTCCAATAACCAAGTCCTCAATTTCTGCGTGTGCTCGCCGGACCATCACCTCCTCCACAGCTGCAGAGTTTGCATCTGCCTTCATGGATACTCATTTGCACTCTGTGGATAGCATCTCACTGCCTCCAGATGACTTCATCATCTCCTTCACCTCCACCTGCTCCAGGATATTGGACACCATTGCACCGTTAACATGCAAATCCACAAAGCCCAAACTGGACCCCTGGCTAAATGATATCACGAGAGCCCTGCGCAGGAGCTGCAGACAGGCTGAACGCAGATGGAAAAGGGATTGTCTGCAGGTCTCTTTAGAAATTCTGCGTGCCAGGCTGGTGGAGTATCAACGAACAGTCACTTTGGCTAAATCTCAGTATCTTTCCAGGGTCATTACTAACAGTTCTAGTAATCCTAGAGTGTTATTTAACACCATCAACGCAGTCGTAAATCCACCGACAGAGTTGGCAGATGTCTCCGTCTCGACCTGTGAATTTTTCACTGATAAGGTAGTAGCAGTAAGAGACAACATTGTAAATAACTCAGGTGTCTGTGTGGAAGTGGTCTCTCCCACATTCCCAGCAGCAACTCTGGATCACTTTGAGCAGGTGTCTCTCTCGCTCCTCTCTGAGGTGGTGCAGAGCATTTCACCTGGTTGTTGTCCATTGGACATAATTCCTGCTAAGTTATTAAAAGAGGTCTTTACTTCTGTTGGGCCATGCCTCATCTCATTTATCAACGGTTGTCTTAGCTCTGGAACAGTTCCACTAGTGTTTAAACATGCTGTTGTCAGACCACTACTTAAGAAACTCAATCTGGATCCCTCTGTCCTGGCAAATTTTAGGCCGGTCTCAAATTTATCTTTTTTGTCCAAGGTTTTAGAAAAAGTTGTTTTTATACAGTTGCAAAAGTTTTTAGAACAAAATCAGATTCTTAAAAATTTCAGTCTGGTTTCAGGTCTCTTCACAGCACTGAGTCTGCTCTGTTGAAGGTGCAGAATGACATCCTCATGTGTCTGGACTTGAAAAGACCCATGCTGCTGATCATGTTGGATCCAACTGCAGCATTTGACACTGTGGACCACTCTCTCCTCTGCAGATGTTTGCGAGAACAGGTTGGACTCCGAGGCACTGTGTTAAAGTGGTGTCAGTCTTATCTGACTGATAGGAGCATTAGGGTCATGATGAATGATCTTTCCTCCTCTACTGTTCCCCTAACTACAGGCGTGCCCCAAGGTTCCATTCTTGGTCCTTTGCTGTTCTTCCTATACACGTTGCCACTGAGTTCTGTCTTATCCAATCACAGTATGTCTTTTCATTTCTATGCCGATGATTTACAAATGTATCTGCCAGTCACACACAACAGGCCCTGTGCAGTGCTGTCCATGCAAAATGCATTGTCAGACATTAAACACTGGCTTTTGCAGAACTTTTTGCACCTCAATGAGAGCAAAACTGAGTGCATTTTGTTTGGTTTGAAACCTGGTGATGCTCTACCTGACTTAAATGAGCTTGCTCCTTACCGTCAGTCAGTTGTAAGAAATCTGGGGGTCAAATTTGATGAATGTTTAAAATATGACACACAAATTGACAGTGTGGTGAAAGCCAGCTTTTTTCAGCTTTGTCTTCTGGCAAAGGTCAAACCTTTCCTTTCACGGACGGACCTAGAAAAGGCTATGCATGCATTCATCAGCTCCAGGATAGACTATTGTAATGCACTGTATGTGGGTGTCAACCAGAGCTGTCTCCAACGTCTGCAGATGGTTCAAAATGCTGCAGCCCGCCTTCTGACACTCGCAAACACAGTCACATTACTCCTGTGCTGTTTAGTCTTCACTGGCTCCCAGTCCGCTTCAGAATTGATTTTAAATTTTTAATGTTAGTTTTTAAAGCTATACACGGACTTGCACCTTCTTACCTGTGTGAGCTGTTAGCTGCACACACACCAACAAGAACTTTGCGGTCCTCCAGTCAACACCAGCTGGAGGTCCCCAGGACCAAGAGCAAACAGTGGGGAGACCAATCATTTGCGGTGGATGGGCCTAGAATTTGGAACTCATTGCCCATTGAGTTGCGCTCGATAAGTACTCTATCTCTGTTCAAAGCTAAACTAAAAACCTATTTGTTCAGAGTTGCTTTTAGTACATAGTTTTATTGTGGTTGTGGTTGTTAATTTTGTTGTTGATTTTATGCATTGATGTGAAGCACTTTGGCTCAGTAGTCACTGTTGTAAAGGGCTATACAAATAAAGTTTGATTGATTGATTGTCACTCGGGAGGAGCTCGGAGTCGAGCCGCTGCTCCTCCACGTCGAAAGAAGTTAGTTGAGGTGGCTCAGGCATCTTTTCCGGATGCCCCCTGAACGCCTCGCTGGAGAGGTGTTTCAGGCACGTCCCATTGGGAGGAGGCTCCGGGGAAGACCCAGGACACGCTGGAGGGACTACGTCTCTCGGCTGGCTTGGGAACGCCTTGGGGTTCCCTGGGAGGAGCTGGGGGAGGTGTGTGTGGATCGGGAGGTCTGGGCGGCTTTGCTTGAGCTGCTGCCCCCGCGACCCGACTCTGGATAAAGCGGAAGAAAATGGATGGATGGATGATTGATTGATTGATTGAATTTAAAACAGGAGGAACTGTATTGTCATAAGAGTGGTATGAGATGCCATTCTGTCAGGACTACCGGTGCAACTTTGAGGGATGAATGTACACAATTTCAGAGGTAAAGTGCTGAGTAGGGGTTATACACAGACAACACATGACAAACATGACAGGTGGACAGACATACGGTATGTACACTGACTGAACATGTTTCAATCTCAATTTATTTTATTTATACACCAAATCAAAAAAAAGCTGCCTCAAGGCACATCACATGAGTAAGGTCTAACCTTACCAAACCCCCTTGAGCAAGCACACAGGTGACAGTGGTAAGCAAAAGCACCCTCTGTTGATGGTAGGGAAGAAACCTCAAGGAGACCAGACTCAGAGGGTTGACCCACTGCTTAGGCCATTCAACAGTTACAAGGTTTTTACAAAGTTTTATGAAGCTAAAGAAACAGGAAACAGAAGAAAAAAAAACAACAACAAAAAAAAAAACAGAATAGCATTGAAAGTCATATGTACACTCATGATGTCTAACAAGTTATGGTGTACTAACTGTCCATACCATAATTCAGTTTTAGACTGACACAGCTCAAGGGCCAAAAGCTGTATTGTGATTTGGAACACTGATCAGATAATCTAGAGATTTCAATAACAGGCTTGGTGTCTTCAAGTTTGGTGAAATATTTATTTGCTGTTTTAGTCATTGTTATAAGTACAGTGTGTGTAGACACAATTTACAGTGCTTCATTTTTTCCACAGTTTGTTATGTTGCAGTCTTATTCCAAAATGGATTAAATTATTTTTTCCTCAAAATTCTACACACAATACACCATAATGACAATGTGATTTTTTTTTTTCAGATTTTGTGCAAATTTGTAAAAAATAAAATAAAATAAATAAATAAATAAATAAATCACATGTACATACATATTCACAGCGCACTCAGTCTGCTCTGTGTAAGCCTGATCCCGTCAGATCTCAGAAGCTAAGTAGAGCAGGAACTGGTTAGTACGTGGATGGGAGACCTCTTTGGAACACCAGCGGCTGTGTGTGTTTCTCCAGGTAAGACTGGAGTTGCGTCAGGAAGGGCATCCGGCGTAAAACTTGTACCAAAAACCGGGAGCAGCCGAATGAACAACAATATACATATTCACAGCCTTTGCCATGAAGCTCAAAAATTGAGCTCAGGTGCATCTTGTTTCCATTGACCATTGATGAGATGTTTCTTCAGCTTAATTGCAGTCCACCTGGTGTAAATTCAGTTGACTAAACATGATCTGAAAAGGAACACACCTGTCTATACTGTATATAAAGTCTCACAGTTGACAGTGCATGCCAGAGCACAAACCAAGCATGAAGTCAAAGAAATTGTCTGTTGACCTCTGAAACAGGATTGTCTTGAGGCACATGTCCAGGGAAGGGTGCAGTACCATTTCTGCTACTTCGAAGTTCCCAATGAGCACAGTGTCCTCCATTATTTGCAAATGTATGTCATGTGGGTGCACCAGGACTCTTCCTTTTGTGGTTTGGGCTGCAGTCCAGTCACGTTCCAGCTTTTCCCTGTTTCCTGTCTGGTGACTGCCTGTCAGACAGCTGACAAAGTGACACACCTGGGACTCGAAGTGGCTGTTCTAAAGACAAAATTCCGCAGACCTTCATAGCCAGATTCTTATGTGAAGTGGTCATGTTTGGACTCCTCATGTGCAATGTTTTCTTGTGAAACTCTTATCTCCTTGTGACGGTTTGAACTCCGTTTTCTGTAACTCTTAAGACTGTATTTCCTGGTTTAGATTTTGTCTTTGAATCCAGTTATTTATTCTCTCTGACAAACTCACATTGCTTTATATTCCTCTCATGATAGCATCGACTTTTTCACAACATGGGGGAACAGACTGAAAACCGCTCACTCACCGACTCACTCATTCACTCACTCATCTTCAACCACTTACTCCAATTAAGGGTAACAGGTGGTCCGGGGCCTATCCCAGCAGTCATAGCGCATGAGGGGTGTACACCTCGAACAGGATGTCAGTCTGTCACGGGCCACATACAGAAAACAAACACATTCATGCCCACACACACCTACCGACAATGTAAATTTTCCAGTCCTCTTAACCTGCAGAGAACCCACCCAAACATGAGGAGAACATGCAAACTCCACACAGAAATGCCATTGGTGGGAATCTATCCCCTGATCTTCTTGTTGTGAGGCAACCATGCTAACCACTAAGCTATCGCGCTGCCTGATTGAAAGCCAATACAGCACAAATGTTTTGGAAATGCCAATGATGCCTGCTATATTGTTTTTCATTTAGTGTCATCAGGTTAAGGTGGTAAAGGTTTTTCTCATGTCTGTTGTGGCATTGACATAATGCTGAGGGTGCTCCCCTGCAGTGTTGTATCTGCTGCAAAAGGACAGACTAGTGAGGCAGCTGCCACTTGGCACGGAATCTGCTGCTTTGGTCAATACCCAGTATTGAGGTCCTACTGCTGTCAAGGGCCCTTGGAAGAGAAACCAACAGCCGAAGTAGTAACTCACATTTAAAGGCCGTTGCCTTGTTTAGAAAAGTAATCTAGCCCCAAGCCACTGCCTCACTCTCCACATGATTTATCACTGACAAACCCTGGCACAGCAGTATTCATTGCAGTCAAACCCATCCTCTCTGCTGCCCAGCATCTTTCAGCTCAGCCTTGCAGTGTGACATCCCGCCTTTAATCAAAGCAAAGCATATGGTGAAAAAAGTATTGCACAAGACTTAATCATCCATTACACATGTAGGATCCAATTAATATTTTTGGTAAGTCACATGCCATTTTCACTTTGTTGTCATCTGGGTGCTTCTGACAAATATTCAACTCTGTCATACTGTTCTACCTTCATGTCAGCTCCAATTTCAGGCTGTGGTTGTTTCACGAAAAAAAAAAAAAAAAAAAAATCTGTGAATGACCAATGTGAGGAATAGAATTGTTAAAGTCCTTTTGATTTGTATTTTTGACTCAGGATTATTCTGTACAGTGACATATCTCTGCCTGTATACTCAATGTGTACGTAAAAAAAAAATGTATTGATCAAAGATCATTTGGTGAGAAAATGTGATCAATGGATTTCTGCAGAAAGAAGCATTGTAATTTAATATAATCTCAAAATAAACTGGCTGGGCCACTCAAGGACCTTGACAGAGTTGTCATGAAGGCAGTCTATTCACATCTTGACTGTCTGCTTAGAGTCATTGTCCTGCTGAAAAATTAGGTCAAGAGCGCTCTGGAGCAGGTTTTCATCCTGGATGTCTCTGTACATTTCTGCATTCATCTTTCCCTCAATCCTGAACAGTCCCCACATCATGATGATGCTGCCACCATGCTTCACTGTAGAGATAGTGGGTGGTTTCCTCCAAACATGATGCTTGCATTCACATCAAAGAATCCAATCTTTATCTCATCAGACCAAATATTTTTGTTTCTCATGGTCTGAGAGTCCTTGAAGTGCCTTTTGGCAAACTCCATGTGGGCTGCCATGTGCCTTTTGCTCAGGAGTGACTTCCATCTGGCCATACAGGCCTGATTGGTGGATTGCTGAAAGATGGTTGTTCTTCTGAAAGGTTCTCCTCTCTCCACAGAGTAATGCTGTAGCTCTGACATGGTGACGAATGGGTTCTTGGTCACCTCTATGACTAAGGCCCTACATCCCTGATCGCTCAGTTTAGACGGGCAGCCAGATCGAGCAACTATCTGAATGTCTTCCATTTATGGATGATGAAGGCCTCTGTGCTCATTGGGACCTTCAAAGCAGTAGAAATGTTTGTGTACCCTTCCCCACATTTGTGCTTTGTGACAATACTGTCGCAGAACTCTACAGACAATTTCTTTGACTTCATGCTTTTTTGTGCTCTGAAATGCACTGTCACCTGTGGGTCCTTACATGTACACTGGTGTGTGCTTTTCCAAATTCTGTCCAGTCAATTGAATTTACCCCAGGTGGCCTACTGTTAAGCTGTAGAAACATCTCAATGATGGTCAGTGGAAACAGGATGCACCTGCTCTCAATTTTGAACTCCATGGCAATGGCTGTGAATACTTATGTAACGGTGATTTCTAAGTTTTGTTTTTTTTTGGGGGGGGGGGGGGGTTTGTTTGTTTTTTTAAATAAATTTGCATATATATATATATATATATATATATATATATATTTTTTTTTTTTTTTCACATTGTCATTATGGGGTATTGTGTGTAGAATTTTGAGGAAATAAATGAATTTAATCAATTTTAGAATAAAGCTGGAACATAACAAAATGAAAAATTGAAGCACTATGAATGCTTTCCATATGCACTGTATGTGACAAGGCTGGGTGGACTGGGAATATGCTTGAGGGATTAAATATCCCATTTGACCTGGGATTGGTTTGGGGCACCTTATACTCCCTTCACAATAGACCACAACTTGCATTAATACCGTCCAAATTGACATTTGTGCAATTTGTGCTGCATTTGAATGAACACCTCAGACAGCATTCCTACAGCAGTCAGCACATTTGTGTGCGGATCGTCCTGGAAAACATATGAATGGTAGTGAAGTCAGTCGTACTGCATTTGTACTGCCGTCAGAATGGACAGTCGAACATCATTTGTGGAAGTTGACCTGCAGCACCAATTGCACAAATGCTGTACAAAGTGACATTCAAACTACATTTTGTGCACAGCATTCGTGTGACACTTTAGGAAATACACCAAACTGACAGGTCAACACAAATGTATAGAGTATGCACACTGCTGCTGTGCTGCAGTTGAACTGGAGAATATTTGTATAGTGGTCATACTGTTGTATGACTGCTAGCCCGAATGGCATCCCAACTGGCATACAACCAACATCTGTAATGGCAACCCACCAGCATTTGGAGTAGTCTGATTGCGTTGGCATGTCCTGATTGTTCTCCCCGATGAGCCCCTGTCTTCGCATCCTCTTCGGTGCACAAAGGAAATATGGGAATGTGCAAAGTCCCAATCATCATGTGCACACATGAACATTGTGCAATCACACCAAATACACCATGTGTCACAGCTCATCAGCACACCTCCGTGACGTACTGATGTGCACTGTAGTCATGTGGACGGAGTTTAACATAATGACATGAAAATTCATATGAATCATCTGACACATGAGGTGGACTATCAATGGATGTGTGATTACATGAACAATCTGGGCATTCTACCATGATCACAGGCCGTAGCGCCTCGTCTCTGGAACGAACTCCCTCTGTCCCTGCGATTCCTGGACTCTGTTGAGATGTTCAAAAAGCAACTAAAGACTCTACTTTGTAAACAGGCTTTTCATGGCCAATAATCTTTTAGTACTGAGTGTTTTACTGTATATTTTTATTGTTTTACCTTGTAAAGCGCTTTGTGACCCCTGTCTGTGAAAAGCGCTATATAAATAAAATTTACTTACTTACTTACTTACTTACAGTGTGCATCTCCGTGATACATTGATGCACACTGCGGCCATGTGGGTGGGGTCTAACAGCCATAATGACATGAAAATTCAGATGAATCCTCTGACACATGAGGTGGGCTGTCAATGGATGTGTGATTACATGCACACTCTGGACATTATACCGCAATCAGATTCAGTGTGTCTCAGAGCCATGCAAGTTGCTGCACATCTCTGAGACGCACAGATCTCTCACCCACCTGACTGTTTCTATTTTTATATATCCTAATTATTTGTTTTCTAGAAAACAAAAAAGAAAAGAGAAAACAGGCTGGTTAGGTTGTCATGTCTGTGCGTCGCAGCCGGATGAGGTGCCGTGCATCTCTGGGCCATGGGTGCTTTGTACAAGCAACTCATGGACTCCTGCTCCTTTCAATATGGTCAGGACAACAGCTGATCACAACAGCTGTACGTGTGCTTGCTTCATCCACACAGCTCACCTGTTCTCCTCACAGCTCGAGTGTGAACCTGCCAGCACAGCGGCCGCTGTACACAGCTGATAGAGAGAGAGCGGGTGTAAGAGAGAGAGAGAGAGACAGAGAGACAGAGACAGAGAGGGAGCCCATAGCGCGGTGTTGCAATCATGGTCTGATGACACAGGTCGGTCACTGCAAATTTACCTGTCACATGAGACTGTCTTTAACCTAAATGTAAACATCTAAGTAGTTGTGCTATTCCTGACCAGTGCACCAAGACATACAGTCCAGGGAATCCAAACATTCAACCACATGAATCATGCTATTTATGGCCTAAATGATGTGTTCTCTTTCTGCGAGATGTGAGGAGACACAGAATGAATACAGTGCTATTATAAGCGCATACGTTCTCAACATGTCCCGGGTGTGGGCGGGACTGGATAGGTCCATTGCGGGATTGTAACACACACATTGCGGATATTGCTGGACACGCAATCAAGGGCAGCAGATGTGGACATGATAAGAGCACACTGCTTCATTCATGTCATTTCATGACTGTACATCTATGACCAAGGGTCATATACAGAGAAACAGAAGGATCATACTTGTATTGTCCGCTTAGAAATTGTGATGGATTTTTTTTGGTGTATGGTCCCCCCCCACAGCAGTGGCATGATGTGGTGCAACACGTTCCAGGTGCTCACACTGTGTTTGTGCACACTCGTGCATGTGCACAAAACCGTCACCACTGTATCGTGCATGCTGTCTGACCATGTGTCCCCCTTGACAGCAGGTGGAATGTTTTGCGGTTCCTCATTTCATTTTTTTGTTTGCGGATTTTCTTCCGGTTTCTGCTTCTTTCGCCCAACGTCATGTTATATGTGAAGGAGCCATTACATGTGTTACTTGTCTTAAACCGCACTGCCAAAATATATCATTCTGAATACACAGGAGCAATTAATACCATGTTTTGCATACTCCTATCTTGTTTTTCGGGTGAAAGTTATCTCATATTTTATTCTTCTCTTAATTAATTGTGCTTGCTGGTGCATGTGATGATGCTTTTGGTCGTCCATGTGAGAACAAAATAACTCAAAGTGTTTTGATACAACTTTGACCAAACCTGGTGAAATGATTGAAGGTCACCCAAGAAAAATCCATTTGCTAGTGAGAAAAAGTCAGATACAAGTCAAGGTCACAAGTAGGGATGAATGAGTACACCACTAGCTGTATTTGTATCTGTTCATCCATCTAAATCTGTATCTTTATCTGTACTCGGAGTGGGCGGGGGCCTAAAACGGAAGTGGCCGTGGTTTAACTGGAAATGGGTGGGGCTTAAATTGGTATATTATTTTAAGCCTAAAATTGATATGGCTTGATCAGAAGTTGCAATATTTATTGTTTATTTGAAACCTATTTACAGAACAGCCTCAAAATTGAGATTCAAATCAATGATTTTGATCACAAATTAAGAGAATGATTTACAGAACAAGATTTTTATGAACTCAGAATATGAATATTCTTAAGTGTATGAATGAATATTTACAGAACAGCCTCAGAATTGAGATTCAATGTTTTTGATCACCAATAGTAAAGGAAATATTTTACAGAACAAGGTTTTTTTTTATAAACTCAGAACATGAATATTTTTAAGGGTATGAATGAGTAACAGAACAGCCTCAGAACTGACATTCAATGAAGTAGGAAATTATGAACTACTAAGTATGCATGAACAAGAGTTGTCATACTCAACACAACTTTCTTTTTTATTACTATTTTTTTTTTTTTTTTATGATGAAACTGTGATTTTTAAAATTATTTATTTTTTACTGCCTAACTTTCTTGGCATTTTTATTAAGGTATCTGCGTGTGTGTCTGTGTGCATGTGTGTGTGACTGAGTGAGAAGGAGAGAGAGGTTGTTCTAAAAATTGTTTATTTTTTAATGATCTGTGTGAACTTGGGGATTCATGCAAACATCCAGAGATGGCAAACAGGGAAATAATATATCAGCCTTGTTCACTGTATTCTTCTCAAAAGCACTGTGTTCAGTACAAGCAAATTTTTCTAACTGACTTTATATCACCAGCCAAACTAAGAGCAAACAAACGGTAAAAAAAGAAAAAAAAATGACCGGAGTGGAGGCAATGACCGACACAACACGAGCCGTTTTCAACACTGTCTTGTTAAATTCACCACGCTTGATATGAAACAAGTTCACCAAGTAATTTAAATAACATACAAACCAAAATAAAGACAAACTGAAGAAAAATTAATGAGTACGGAGAGAGCAACGTGAGGTAGAATCAAACCAAACACAGAGAGAGAGATCAGTTCCTGTGAGTGTGTGTGTGTGTGTGTGTGTGTGTGTGTGTGTGTGTGTGTGTGTGTGTGTGTGTGTGTGTGTGTGTGTGTGTGTGTGTGAAGCTGCAGAGATGTGTCTAAAAATGACAGAGGTGACGTTAATTTTGATAACTTGTCCAGAATTAGTTTCTTTAAACTTTTAACCATAAGTCAAAACTGCCTTGCTTTACATGTCTCCTCTGCAAAACTGTATGGCTGTGAAAATAAAGGACCCCCCCCCCTTTGGTCACTAGGTCACTTTTGCTGAGAGAAGGCTGATCTTAGACAGAAGCACTGGCTCATCGTTGTTGTTTGTGATTGCCTTTGAATTTACTCAGCAGTTGCCAGTGTACTGGAGCCAATACAAAAAGTTATTGGTTTAGCTTTTAGCTGTAACTTCCGCTAAATTTTTAGGGGTTTATTGGTTTAGCTTTATAAAAGTTTTCAGTTAGCGTATTTTTGGTACTTTTTGGTTAGCTGTGCCCACCACTGCCCAGCAGTAATGCACTAACACTGAATCAAAACAGGTAATTACTCAGCTTCTGATTTAGTTATACTTGTTCTTAAATGTGATATGAAGTGGGAGGGACACATATTTTAAATCATTCACTCATCAATGGCATGACACTCTATTTGATATCTCAGAAAAAAGTCACTTTTTTGCAAAATAACATCAGCAACTTTTATGCAGAACATGTCAGTTATTAAGTTTTCTGTATCCACACTAATAGTGTAATTTTTAAAAGGTACCATCTTCGTTTTGCCACAGATTTAAGGTGTCACCACACTGACGAGGTGTTTCTTGGAGACGTGATTTAATTTCATCATGTTTCACAGTGACTGTTTAAAAAGTATGGGCTGAATAATATGACCTCCTGAAATCATTCACAAACCTCTCTAATTTCTGTTAAATGCAAGTCAGCCCCTTTGTTCACGGCACCGCCACTCATGAATGAACTGAAATTGGTTGATGTGACTTAATGCCCAGTCATGCAGCATTCACAGCACTCAAACCATTAACAGAAACCTTAATGTTTAAACTGATGTTCATGTTTTTTTCCACATAATACTATTTGTAAAAAAAGTATGATACTGTATAATGAAAGAAAGACGAGAACTAATGAGGAAATAATAATCTTCAGTTGTTGCTGCGCTTCTGTGACCACAAAACACTATTATCCTTGTGCATTGACGCACAATGCATATAGTGTGAAGGTAAAGCACTTACTGTCCCAACCCATGAGAGTTAAACATATGAATAATTAAACGTGCAAAAAAAAAAAAAATCCTACAGCCCTAATGGAGAAACAAACTTGTGACACTGCAAAGTGCCTCTAAAATGTGCTTTGTCAAACTGTTTGGCTTTCAGCAGCATCAAGGACTGTGCAGTAAGACCACCAATTTTAGCAATTTTTAAAGAATTACATTTGAAAGACAAAACAATCAAAATCTCATTATGTTTGCTGGTGAACACATGCAGCAATAAAATGTCATTTTTTGGGGGAACTACGTAGTAGCACATGTGGGCATGATGACAGTAATGGCTATGGTAATCTGAGGTTTGACACCATTGATCTTGACTCTCACCCAAATGATTAGCCTCTGTGTGACCTTGCCTGGGCAATTCTGGAATCCATCGGAATCTGAATCTGAATCCACGTGTGCATCACATTTAGTCAAAATCTGTGTGAAACGCCAAATCCCTTGAGGTTTAACAAAATTAATTATTTAAGGCTAAGTTCAGTGTCAACCCTCATTAACATACTAAGCTTGTTAGAAGTCAGAAAAAAGACCAAGGAGGAGGAGACCAACAAAGAGACAGACCTTGTCCTCAGTGACTCACCTTTGGCAAATTTGATGTTGCCAGATCAATTACAGAAACCATCTCT
Organism: Thalassophryne amazonica; assembly: GCF_902500255.1. Taxonomy (NCBI): domain Eukaryota; kingdom Metazoa; phylum Chordata; class Actinopteri; order Batrachoidiformes; family Batrachoididae; genus Thalassophryne; species Thalassophryne amazonica. The sequence continues at coordinate 34,140,572 of NC_047110.1, read as the reverse complement.
ATATGTGTGCCACGTTTAATGCAGACTGAAGTGGAAAACTTAAATTTTGAATTTTGAACCCAGTTCCCTTGATCCCGATGACTGACCTTCGGTAAATTTTATACTGCCTGGTTGGTAAGGTTAGACCTTACTTGTGTGAAGCACCTTGAGGCAGCTTTGTTGTGATTTGGACTATATATAAGTGAAATGAATTGAAATTGAATTGAAAAAGTATTTCAAAAAACAAAAGCAAAAAACTAACTGCATGCAACACCATCGTCTCCGGCAGATGGATGGATGCCAGGAGGATATTGCCTGGTCAATTACAGAATCCACCTACATATGAGGGGCATTCAGTTAACCTTTTTTATCCCACAGAAAAACAAGTGAAGTGTGCAAATCCTCATTTGGTGAGGTGGTGAAGGGAAACCTTCTTGCACATGAGTTTTTTTTTTTCTTTTTTCTACTGGGAGAGTGCATCAGTTGCTGGCAGCCTTAGAGTGAACAGACGCATTGTGCGCCCGTTGGATTCACTTCAAAAATGGGTGAACATTGGTGGAGAATGGCACATGTCCAGCAGACCCCCCATAAGCCCAAATGACCGAAAGTTATTGACAGATTACAGGCTTTGGTCATGGATGACCGACACCATTCAAGAACTTGCGGACAAGGTGGAGATAAGCAAACGTTTAGTACATTCCATTTTGACAGAGGATTTAGACATGTGGAGACTGTCAGTGAAATTCCTGCTGAAGCTTGGTGGAAACTGGCTCAACCAACACAGAGCAGGACTGAAAAAAAAAAAAAACCAAACACACACAAACAAACAAACTCAGTATTTCTCAAATTATAAGATAGTAAGATGCACAAAGAACACAGACAATAGCAGACACACAAAAATACATTAAGAAAAAAGGGAGACATTGCTATTTCTACCAGATTTTTTTGTTTTATTTCATCACACATGAGGTAATAACAGCCAGCCAGTCATGGCTGTAAGACAAATTGTTTTTCACGAGAAAGCCTTTTTTTAATGTTAGAAATTGTGCTTGTTAGCACCAAGCTTTTTAGACCCTGTAAAGCACAATGTGTCAAAGTTAACACAGCAGAAAAGGAAGGATGATGTGAAGAATTTATCATCTGCAGCCAGAATGAATTAAGTTTTTTGGCCATCAAACAACTGTGTAGACAAAATACATTCCAAATTAAGGGTATAACCACATAGGTTCAATGACAAGTTCATTGCAACACATCCTTTCAGCAATAATACAGTCCAGTACTGAAATATGAGTTTTTTTTTTTACATTAATTCATTTATTTTGTTACTGTGCCTCTGTACTCCTCCAGAGTGGGCTTAAAATGAAAGTGTGCTTACAGTGTAAGCTTTCAGCTTTAAACCACAAGTTGCTCCCAGTGTGCAGTTGAATGCCTCGCATGGCAACATGCTGACATTATATGGATGCTTGTATTTTGGTGACAAAATCATAAACCCCAGTTCCAATGAAGGTGGGACATTGTGTAAAATGTAAATAAAAACAGAATACAATGGTTTGCAAATACTCTTCAACCTATATTCAATTGAATACACCACAAAAACAAGATATTTAATGTTCAAACTGATAAACTTTATTGTTTTTTTTGGGAAATATTTGCTCATTTTGAAATGGATGCCTGCAATACATTTCAAAAAACCTGGGACAGTGGTATGTTGACCACTGCGTTTCATCACCTTTCCTTCTAACAACACTCTGAAGAACTGAAGACACTAATTGTTGAAGCTTTGTAGGTGGAATTCTTTACCATTTTTGCTTGATGTATGACTTCAGTGGGTCATACACAAACTGCAACATGTCAGCTTTCTACCGCACTGTCACTTTTTCTTTGCATTTTCAATTTGTTTGCGTGTAATGTGCCCAAAAACTCAAAGTGCCATGTTTCTGTCCGTGGAAGTAGAAAAAAATTTGTCATATGCGTCATATTGTACCCCTTTAGCGCCCACCCTTAAACGAGACTGCGCTGCCCAATTCGAGCTTGACAGGTACTGCAAAGAAGAATGGGCAAAACTGCCCAATGACAGGTGTGCCAAGCTTGTGGCATCATATTCAAGAAGACTTATAGCTGTAATTGCTGCCAAAGGTCCATCAACAAAGTATTGAGCAATGGCTGTGAATAATTCTACATGTGATTTTTTTTTTTTTCATCATTTTATTTATTTTTTTAATAAATTGGTAAAAATCTCCAAAAACTTTTGAATTATTACACAGTAAGAACATGAAGCTGGTTATGCAAATTTATGCATAGTTGTGCAATTTTTCACAGAAGCTCCACCACCATCTGCGCATTATATTTTTCACAAAACATGCATATGTTTACAGCATCCAATGGAGAGGAATATGTTATTTTAATCGCATAATGCACTACACTCAGGCGACATATTGGTTATGTAATCACAGAAGCATTATTGTAATGTGAATAATGTGCTGCCCGGGTTATTGTGGTTATGATCATTTATTAAACTATTTTATTGCTCCTCCAGCATTTGGTGCCCTTTGCACATCACGTGATCCGTGCTGCCACTTGGTCACATTAGTGAACAATAACATAAGCAATGCGACAAGCTTCCTTTCATATAAAATTAGAGTGGTCATTTTACAGCAACAAGAGAAAAGTTGTTGCTGTGCCACCAAATGGACAAGAAGTCTATTTTATGCAAATGTTATGCCTGCTAGTCTGAATGAAGGCAGCATAACATCAATATGACATATGCAGTTCAGTCTCATGCTTTATTTTTGTGAACCTGTCATGAAATGAGCCACATTTTTGTGACACTTATTTTACTATTTCTAACCCTACCAATTCAATTTCAGTTCATTTAATTTTATACAGTGCAAATCACAACAAAGCTGGCTCGAGGCACATTTCACAAGTAATCTCTAACCTTAGCAAGCCCCAGCAAGCAACACAGCTGACGGTTCTAAGGAAAAACTCCCTCTGGTGATATTGAGGAAGAAACCTCAAGCAGACCAGACTCAGAGGGGTGACCCACTGCTTAGGTCATTCTAACAGTTACAAGGTTTAAACAAAGTTTTACAAAGCTGAAAAAACAGAAAATGTGAAAGCAAAAGAGGAAATCAAAACAAGACCAGTAAGATAGTGGCATGTGTAGACACAGTAGCTCGTTGCTCTCACTTTTAGTGCTTTGTTTTATTGTTTATTATGTGCATTCTAATCTGTATCTGTATCTTCTGCATCAGCTTCAGACATGGCATCTTGCATTCAGTCCAGCATCCTGTGGTCAGCAGTCACCAATCCCATGCTATGCCATCTGCACCTGGGACAGAGAACAAGAGCAGAATCAGTTGGCCAGAAAAAAAAAAAAAACCTGTGGTATAATTTATTAGCAGTAAATCAACAGGAAAGCAGAGAAAATACTAAGGCAACCACCGGTTGCTAGCCCTAAGCTTGACTAAAACACCCAGAATTTAGATAAAGTTGAGGCTGAGACCTGTTCTGTTACTAATAAAATGAATTTGAAAGGATAAGAAAAATTCTTCCATACTATGCTAGCCATATGACATGGAGAATAAATGCATATTAAATCTGGACTTGAATCTGTTTAATCTCCGAAGGGAGATCATTCCACAAAACAGGTGCATGATAAGAGAAGGCTCTGTGGTCTGCAGACTTTTTATCTACCCTAGGGATATAGAGTAGTCCTGCACCCTGAAAATGCAGAGCCTGGGCCAGTGCATAGGGTTTAATTTGATCAGCTAAGCAGGGAGTTGCTAGTCCATGAATAATTTTATAGGTTAATAGCAGAATCTTAAAATAAAAGACACAAAGCCAGTCCCAAACCCCTAACCCTAACCTTAACCATAACCTAATCATCTTTCTTGCCCTAATCCCAATGACAACTACAACAGACCCCCCCGTGTCACCCTGCATTTCATGCTCCTGGCAAGAAAATGTGTTGGGAAAGTGTAAGTACACGGACCCACAACAGGGGGCGCAAATGAACGGACAATAGAATAGGTCAAATAACAACACTTTACTGTTGCGAACGTGCACAACAAACACAACAGATTCCACAATAGATCAAAGGTCAAATTACAAGGTGTCGTGTGGGCAGGCTCGAAGATAGGAGACGCCTGTCCAAAGCAGAACCGGAACCACACGATTTCCTCCGCCACCAGACCCCGGGAATACTGGAGCCGCCAAGTCCCGAACTCCCAGGTGGCCACTGCCTCCGCGTGTCGGACCTGGTACTGCTGGCGAGGAACAAAAACACAATTAAACGTGGGTGCGTCTGCACCCAGCAATCTGCACGGCAGGGAAGCTACCTCCACCTCTCGTTGGAGAAAAAGTCTGTTATCACTCACAAAAATCACAACAAAAAGGCTTTCTATCAAGCAGTCAGGCTGAGGATATTACCTTTCAGGTAGAACGATATCTCGGCAAAGAGGTGGAGATGACGTCTTGCTGATATACCGATGCAGATCAGATGAGTGGTGACAGCTGTCACAGGTGATGAGTGTCAGCTGTCACCCCGGCTGCTCCTGTGAGGCGGCAGCGCCCTCTGGTGCCTGGAGCCCGCACTCCAGGCAGGGTGCCCTCTGGTGGTGGTGGGCCAGCAGTACCTCCTCTTCAGCAGCCCACACAACAGGACCCCCCCCTCAACGGGCGCCTCCTGGCGCCCGACCAGGCTTGTCCGGGTGGCGGCGGTAGAAATTGGCCAGGAGGGCCGGGTCCAGAATGAAGCTCCTCTTCACCCAGGAGCGTTCTTCAGGTCCGTACCCCTCCCAGTCCACCAAATACTGGAAACCCCGGCCCATCCTACGGACATCCAAAAGCCGGCGCACAGTCCAAGCCGGCTCGCCATCGATGATCCGGGCAGGAGGCGGTGCCGGACCCGGAGTACAGAGGGGTGAGGTGTGATGTGGTTTGATTCGGGACACGTGAAATACAGGATGGATCCGCAGTGAGGCCGGCAGCTGAAGCCTCACTGCGGCTGGACTGATGACCTTCTGGATTTTGAAGGGACCGATGTAACGGTCCTGTAACTTGGGGGAGTCCACTTTGAGGGGGATGTCCTTTGTCGACAACCACACCTCCTGCCCTGGCCGATACGCAGGGGCCGGGGTCCGCCGACGGTCTGCATGGGCCTTTGACCTCATCCGGGCCCTCAGCAAGGCAGAACGGGCGGCACGCCACACCCGACGGCACTTCCGTAGGTGGGCCTGGACCGAGGGCACACCGACCTCTCCCTCAACCACTGGAAACAAAGGCGGTTGGTACCCCAGACATACCTCGAAAGGGGAGAGGCCGGTGGCTGACGACACCTGGCTGTTATGGGCATACTCGATCCAGGCCAGATGGGTACTCCAGGCCGCCGGTGCGCGGCTGTCACGCAACGCAGGGCCTGCTCCATCTCCTGGTTGGCCCGTTCTGCTTGCCCGTTGGTCTGGGGATGGTACCCGGATGAGAGACTCACCGTGGCCCCCAGTTCCCGGCAGAAGCTCCTCCAGACGTGCGAGGAGAACTGGGGACCGCGATCTGAGACAATGTCTGTTGGGATCCCATGCAGCCGGACGACGTGGTGAACCAGGAGGTCCGCTGTCTCCTGGGCCGTCGGGAGCTTCGGGAGGGCCACGAAGTGGGCCGCCTTGGAGAATCGGTCCACTATCGTGAGGATGGTGGTGTTGCCCTGGGACGGCAGGAGACCCGTGACAAAATCCAGGCCGATGTGGGACCAGGGGCGATGGGGCACGGGCAGCGGCTGGAGCAGACCCGAAGCCCTACGATGGTCAGCCTTGCCCCTGGCGCAGGTGGTGCAGGCCTGGATATAATCCCGGACGTCGGCCTCTAGGGACGCCCACCAGAAGCGCTGCCGGACAACTGCCACGGTTCTTCGCACCCCTGGATGACAGGAGAGCTTAGAGCCGTGACAGAAGTCCAGGACTGCAGCCCTAGCTTCTGGTGGGACGTAAAGTCTGTTCTTTGGCCCAGTTCCGGGGTCCGGGCTTCGTGCCAGGGCCTCCCGGACGGTTCTCTCTACGTCCCAGGTGAGGGTGGCCACGATAGTGGACTCCGGGATGATGGGTTCCGGTGGATCCGACAACTCCGTTTTGACTTCATCTTCATGTACCCGGGACAAGGCATCCGATCTCTGGTTCTTGGTCCCGGGACGGTAGGTGATCCGGAAGTCAAAACGGCCGAAGAACAGTGACCAGCGGGCTTGCCTGGGATTCAGCCGCTTGGCGGTCCTGATATACTCCAGGTTCCGGTGGTCAGTGAAAACCGTGAATGGCACGGACGTCCCCTCCAACAGATGTCTCCACTCTTCAAGAGCCTCTTTCACCGCAAGGAGTTCTCGATTGCCGACGTCATAGTTCCGTTCGGCCGGGGTCAACCTGCGGGAAAAATAGGCACACGGGTGAAGGACCTTATCGGTCTTCCCGCTCTGGGAAAGCACAGCTCCTATCCCTGAGTCCGAGGCGTCCACTTCAACCACTAACTGGCGACTAGGATCGGGCTGCACCAGAACGGGTGCAGACGAGAAGCGCTGTTTCAACTCCTTGAACGCGGCATCGCAACGATCCGACCAGGTGAAGGGAACTTTTGGTGAGGTCAGGGCTGTCAGGGGGCTAACTACCTGACTGTAGCCCTTAATGAACCTCCTGTAGAAATTAGCAAAGCCGAGGAACTGTTGCAGCTTCCTACGGCTAGTGGGTTGGGGCCAGTCTCTCACCGCCGCAACCTTGGCCGGATCAGGAGCGACGGAGTTGGGGGAGATGATAAACCCCAGGAAGGACAAAGAGGTGCGGTGGAACTCACACTTCTCGCCCTTCACAAACAGCCGGTTCTCCAACAACCGCTGCAGGACCTGACGTACATGCCGGACATGAGTCTCAGGATCCGGAGAAAAGATGAGTATATCGTCTAGATATACGAAGACGAATCGGTGCAGAAAATCCCGCAAGACATCATTAACTAATGCTTGGAACGTCGCGGGGGCGTTGGTGAGGCCGAACGGCATGACCAGGTACTCAAAGTGACCTAATGGGGTGTTGAATGCCGTCTTCCATTCGTCTCCCTTCCGGATCCGAACCAGGTGATACGCATTTCTAAGATCCAGTTTAGTAAAGATTTTGGCTCCATGCAGGGGGGTGAACACGGAATCTAATAATGGCAACGGGTATCGGTTGCGAACCGTAATCTCATTCAGCCCCCTGTAATCAATACATGGACGAAGTCCGCCATCTTTCTTGCCCACAAAAAAGAAACCTGCCCCCATCGGGGAGGTGGAGTTCCGGATCAGCCCGGCAGCTAATGAGTCCCGGATGTAGGTCTCCATTGATTCGCGCTCAGGTCGTGAGAGGTTGTACAGCCTGCTGGACGGGAACTCAGCGCCCGGAACCAAATCAATGGCACAATCGTACGGACGATGCGGGGGAAGGGTGAGTGCCAGGTCCTTGCTGAAGACGTCAGCAAGATCGTGGTACTCAACCGGCACCGCCGTCAGATTGGGCGGGACTTTGACCTCCTCCTTAGCCTGGGAACTGGGAGGAACCGAGGATCCTAAACACACCCGATGGCAGGTTTCGCTCCACTGAACCACCACCCCAGACGGCCAATCGATCCGGGGATTGTGCTTTAACATCCATGGGATGCCCAAAATCACGCGGGAGGTGGCAGGAGTTACAAAAAACTCAATCTCCTCCCGGTGGTTTCCAGACACCACCAGAGTTACTGGTGGTGTCTTGTGTGTGAGTAAAGGGAGGAGGGTGCCATCTAGTGCCCGCACCTGCAATGGCGTAGGAAGCGCCACCAGAGGGAGCCTTACCTCCTTTGCCCATCTGCTGTCTAGCAGATTCCCTTCTGACCCCGTGTCCACCAGTGCTCTGGCTTGAAGGGTTAAATCCCCACTCAGGATTGTGACTGGGAGTCGTGTGGCAATTTGTGTGTGTCTCACTTGAATGTCTTGACCCCCCCTTAGCCCAGTCTCTAAGGGCGAGTGTTGACGTTTTGGCCGTTTGGGGCAGTCTCTCTGTGTGTGCTCTGTTGAGCTGCAGAGAAAACACTCTCCACGGATCAGCCTCCCCATTTTGGCCCTGTGCGTTTCCCTAACAACGTCAGCAGGGGGAGCTGTTGCCCCACAAAGTGCTGCGGCTGTGGAGCGTGGGGAGGACGGCCCCTTTTCGAACCCGGAAGGGAGAGGGGCGGCGCGTATCCGGTCACGTCCTTCGCCTCGCTCCCGACGGCGTTCCTCTAACCGATTGTCTAATCGTATAACGAGATTAATAAGCCCGTCTAAATCCCGCGGTTCGTCCTTAGCCACCAGGAGCTCCTTCAGGACCAACGACAGTCCGTTTACGAAGGCGGCGCAGGAGGGGCAGTGTTATTCCAGCCGGACCTCGCAGCCGCGATGCGGAAGTCGACTGCATAAGCAGCTGCGCTCCGGCGCCCCTGTCTCATTGACAGCAGCACGGCTGAAGCGGTCTCTCCTCTATTTGGATGATCGAACACTGTTCTGAACTCCCTCACAAACCCATCATATGTCAGAAGGAGCCGTGAATTTTGCTCCCAAAGCGCTGTAGCCCAAGCGCGTGCCTTGCCGCGAAGCAGATTAATTACATAAGCTATCTTACTAGCATCAGTCGCGTACATGACGGGACGTTGTGCGAAGATGAGCGAACACTGCATAAGGAAGTCCGCGCACGTCTCCACACAATCTCCGTACGGCTCTGGAGGGCTTATGTATGCTTCAGGGGAAGGTGGGAGGGGTCGTTGAACGACCAGTGGAACGTCACTGTTACGCACAGGGTCGACCGGAGGGAGAGCCGCAGCAGCGCCCTGAGGGCGCGCCTCCACCTGCGCGGCGAGAGCCTCCACCCTGCGGTTAAGGAGGACGTTCTCTGCTCGTCATTAAATCCAACCGAGCCGTGAAAACGGTGAGGATCCGCTGCAACTCACCGATCATTCCTCCTGCGGGCGCCTGTGCGCCCTGTTCTTCCATTGGCCGTTCAACAGCCGGTTGACCCCCTCGGGATCCATGACGTTGGCCGAGATATCCTGTTGGGAAAGTGTAAGTACACGGACCCACAACAGGGGGCGCAAATGAACGGACAATAGAATAGGTCAAATAACAACACTTTACTGTTGCGAACGTGCACAACAAACACAACAGATTCCACAATAGATCAAAGGTCAAATTACAAGGTGTCGTGTGGGCAGGCTCGAAGATAGGAGACGCCTGTCCAAAGCAGAACCGGAACCACACGATTTCCTCCGCCACCAGACCCCGGGAATACTGGAGCCGCCAAGTCCCGAACTCCCAGGTGGCCACTGCCTCCGCGTGTCGGACCGGGTACTGCTGGCGAGGAACAAAAACACAATTAAACGTGGGTGCGTCTTGCACCCAGCAATCTGCACGGCAGGGAAGCTACCTCCACCTCTCGTTGGAGAAAAGTCTGTTATCACTCACAAAAATCACAACAAAAAGGCTTTCTATCAAGCAGTCAGGCTGAGGATATACCTTTCAGTAGAACGATATCTCGGCAAAGAGGTGGAGATGACGTCTTGCTGATATAGCCGATGCAGATCAGATGAGTGGTGACAGCTGTCACAGGTGATGAGTGTCAGCTGTCACCCCGGCTGCTCCTGTGAGGCGGCAGCGCCCTCTGGTGCCTGGAGCCCGCACTCCAGGCAGGGTGCCCTCTGGTGGTGGTGGGCCAGCAGTACCTCCTCTTCAGCAGCCCACACAACAAAATGTGGTGCTTTTCATGACTATCAGAAACCATAGTTTAATTTACTTTCGTGATGCTATCACAGAATGGTATGAGATTGGGTTGGACATATGAGATGATAGAGATGGTGATGGTCTAGTGGTTAAGGTGTTGGGCTTGAGACCAGAAGATTCCTCGGTTTCAAAATCACGGCCTGACTGGAAAATCACTAAGGGCCCGTGGGCAAGGTCTTGAATCCCCTATTGCTCCCGGTGTGTAGTGAGCGCCTTGTATGGCAGCACCCTGACATCGGTGTGAATGTGAGGCATAATTGTAAAGCGCTTTGAGCATCTGATGCAGATGGAAAGCGCTATATAAATGCAGTCCATTTACCATTTACATATGTTGGTTCCTCAGTCAAACAAAATAATCCAAGACGGCAGAGTATACTCAGTATTTTTCAATATATCTAATATGTGTTGTATGGCTGGGGGGCCTGGCTGCCTTTTTGTTTCTGTCTTTTGTTTTTCCTTCCAGGTGGCTTGCATTTGGGACTGAGTGGCTGTGTTGCTGAGGTTATCAGGACCTCACCCTGATCACCTGCGGCTCGTCAGGACTCACAGCTGAGGTGCATCTATATGGATTGGAACATGGTGGCATTTAAGACTGGAGTATACAGTGTGTATTTGCCAGAGACTATACCTTGTGACCAGACGGGTGAGATCGTCGTCTCGGGAGCCATCTCATCATCAGTGGATGCAGAGAAACGTCCAGGGTTGATGCACGGTCTGTGAAAGAGGAGGGGGTGAGGTCTCACCGCTCGTCAGCACACTTCCTGAGGTACGTTAGATTTTGTGACTAACGTTTATACAGTCAGTAAATGTCGGTGTCCCTCACACCTTATTATATTGAGCTGTACGTTAGTCATGTATCGGCTTCCACTGCAGTGGAGTTTTGTGAACTGGATGTTCCATGCCTGCAGGTTGGGAAGCTGATTAGTATTAAGCCAGGAAGTGTTTTGCTGTTTATGTACACCTTTCGAGTGGTCTCTCTGTGTGTAGAGTGTGGACTCACATAATGGTTTCCTTCTTTCACAGACTCGGTTTGTTGCGGCCACCTGGGGGTGTCGGCGGGGTCCTTGGGTCTGAACGGCTTCTGGCTCCGGACCGTTAGCGCTGCTGGGAGCGCACCGTATCACCACCAAGCCAGACCGCCACACTCTTTTGTTGTTTTGTATCACTGTTATGTATTAAATTCAGTTAGCCTTTGTACCGTGCTCTGCTTATTTCATACTGGGTTCCTTTCAAACGCTGGTCGTTCTCCGAGCTGCGTCCGACACATAACAATATGTTTAGCATTTTTCTCTTACATTTTGAAAAACAGTGAAAAATAAACACTTATAAATCTAAAAACCCCTTTGTAGCCACATTATACATCTGGGTTGATTTACAACACATCTAGACTTCAGGCATGTTAGCAACACTAACTATGGATAATCGGAATATCACCGTGATACATGTACTATTATCAATGTGAAACTTTGATTCAACCAAACAGTGAAGCACAGAGGAAAACTTCATGGCAGTGCAAAGTTTACCTGTACTTTATAATGTTATATGCAATTTATCAATAAACATTGTACACAATGTCATGTAACCATGATCTTGCCACACCCCAGAAATGCCGTTCATTTGTAGCTAATCTGACAGTCAGGTTACGCTGCTGTTGAGCTTGACCCTACAAAGACAAATTGACATTAACAACTGGGCACAGTTGCCAGTAATGTCATGGCAATTTTTTTGTATACAGTTATTATTTCATGATCTCATGATGATTAATTGCATGATGTCAAATTGAAGAGGATAGGTTGGGAAACAGTGACAAAAAAAAACTAAAAAAAATGTGAAGACAGCCAAACCACCAAAGTTAAATTCATGCATATGCCATTTTTATGTAATAGTTAAGACAGTTTCATGATTAGTGAACCTGAGCTCTTTCGACCACTTTCCAACTCCAATCAGCCACCTATGTGGTAAGACACACATCAGTGATAATGGTGGGATCAGGGAAGCAGCCACCAAAATAAATGAATAAACAGACCTAAAAATGGACTCAAACAGTTGTACTACAGACCTCATCTGTCCATCAGCAGTTGGAAGAATATCACTGCTACACCACATTGGACTTTCTTCAGTTTGCAATGAAACTTTTACTCAATGAAACATTCATGTGGGGTAATGAGGCTGTAGTGGTAAGGGGAATATTTTTTTTCTGCTATATTTTCTGTGTGCTATATATATATTTTTTTATTGGTGCTGTCATACAAACAAAATTCCCAGTGTGAAAAGCACTGCAGTAATTCAAACTGTCAAGAAGCAGCATTAGAAGGTCTACACTCACATTTCTTAGCCTCTAATGTACAACATCCTGGCAACAACATTTTCAGGCAATGGCAGTGAATGCTAATAAGATAAATGCAATGTAATGATTCTTGTAGCTGATGCAGACACAATACCACACATGCAGTGTCCAATCCTCAAACACCGTACCACAGACACAGCAACCTGGGTGTGTTGAAATAGGACTGGTCACTGCAGAATTTAGTAATGAAAGCTGAGATGTTCAATTAATTCCAATATGCTGTAATTAGCAATGATTAGTGGATTAACCATTTACTCTGGCTGAGTAAACATTGGCTAAAATGTTTAATGTCACTGAATGAGGGTGTTTAGTACTGTTCATAACTCTGCAAGATAGAAGATTTTAAGAGTCCTAGGTCCTCATTTATCATACAAACAGGCGCACTGTATTTATCAAACAGGTGCTGCGGATAGCTGCCTCTGTGTTTTGGTGGTGCATTTGTTTTCTTTGTTTTTGTGTGGTACCCCTGTGATATGCGACGGTTTCCAGATCTCTTTCACCCTCAGGCTGGATGGTCAGGAATGGCTGGACACAAATGCAGGACTCTGACAAACAGCTCTGGCTTTTAAAAGAGTTTACTTGAGGGATAAGCTGAGGTCTGTACATGAGAATGCAGTCCAAAAAATACAACAGTACAAAAATCATTAGGCTAAATGGCGCGATTAAGAAAACAGGCAGGAGGTCAAACACCACAATGAGGAAGGTAGGACTATGAAAAAATACAAAACAGAGCTGGAAAGAAGGCAGAAGGTGCATCGATCTAGCAAGGGACTAGAGAACCAAGTGAGTCTTAAATACACCCAGGTGATGAGTATCAGGCATGGTGTCAGCGTGGCTCAAAACAGGTGGACACAAATGTGAGTTCTCGGTCGGGACGGAGTAAGTAAAAGGTTAAGCGTCAAAGCAAGCAAGGAGTCAGTACACAAGTGATCCAGCAGCGAGGCAACGTAACAGGCGAAAGGCTGACGTGTGGTTCAACAGACAGGAACAGGTCAAAATACACAGCAAGGAAGCAATCAGAGACAAAGACAAATGAAAGGTCGAGGACAAAGCAAGGTCAAACATCCGGCAGGCAAAAACAGGGCAAAGGTGAATTTGGAACAAAGGTGGGAGAGTGACATGAAATCAACAATCTGGTGGGAGACTGTGAGACAGAGTTTAAATATTGGCAGGCTAATTAGGGCGTGGCATGAGGAACAGGTGTGCAGAAGGGGCGTGGCTGAGAAAGAGAAGAGCAGGTGCAAGAGGGTGCAGCGAGACAAAGAACAAAGTGGACTGGGGCAAGATGAACAAGTGACAGAAAAAAAACAGCAGTGACAAATGTGACATGCTCAAGACCAACAATAATAGATGTGAACAACACAAAGGGAGCAACCAAGGAAACAATGTGACCAGCCTAAAATAAAGATAAGCAAATAAAGACAATGATCCAAAACCAAAGCAGAACTGATAAAAGTAAATTGAATAACAAATGATAAGATGGAAAAGCAGACATTCAGCTAAACAGAAAATAAATGACAAAACAAAACCAGTGACCAAAGAATACAGATGATGTGACAAAATAAATGATAGAGAAAGCAGTAAATAACAAGTGGAACATGATCTGATAAGAAACCCTGAAGATGAGTAATAACCAAAACCTGTGATTAAAGCATAATACAAGAAATGTGATAAACAGAACTAAACTTAAAGGACCAAGAGTGAAATAATACAATAACCAACTACAGAATTAATGATAACCAAATAATGAAACAGTGATAAAAGTGTCACACAAAGAAAAGCAATGAATAATTGACACATGGTTAACCCTCTGGGGCCGAGGGGGAGGGCCGCTCCTCAGACTAAGGAGCCAAAGTGGGCCAAAGTGTGAAAGAAAGCTGCTTTGAGGAGCACAGAACACTCCAAAACAGAGTAGAAGGAGAAGTTTGGGATGTGACCTTTGTAACAGCAGACAGAAATTGCTTTGAGATGAAGACAACAAAACGCATAGACCATTTTGTATATATTGTTCAAAATGTGCATTTGTGTTTATTGTTTGAAACTTTTTGTTGTATAGTCTTTCACACAAGACCTCAAATTACCTTTATAAAGTGTCAAAACAGTTGTTTATTATAGTTTGCTCTGTTTTGAATAAATGTGTGGAAAATTATTTTTTACTTTTTCCTTTCTTATTTTGTAAACCTTTATTACACTTATAAAACACAGCAAAATCATATATTATGAAAGCACAGGCTGTCCTGAAAAAAGAGAGACATAAAACGTGATTGTGGGATGCAGGAAGAGCTGTTAAAAGCAATAATAAAACATTTATGCCAGGCGAGTGAACTGTTCAAAAAATGCCCTCGGACCCCAGAGGGTTAATGACAATAAGATTACTGAATGTTGTGAAAGTGTAGGTACACGGACCCACAACAGGGGGCGTAATGAACGGACAATGGAGAAAGGTGAATAACAAGTTTTACTGTTGTGAAACGAGCACACGAATACAACAATTAACAATTTGGGGTCGAATCCGCTGGTGTCATGTGGGCAGGCTCGAAGGTAGGAGACGTCCGTCTCAGTCGAACCGGAACCACCCAGATCTCCTCTGCCACCGAACCCTGGAATACTGGAACCGCCAAGTCCCGAATTCCCAGGTGGCCACTGCCTCCGCTCGTCGGATCCGGGTACTGCTGGCGGGAGAGAGCAACAACACACAGGTGTGGATGCGACAGCACCCAGTAACGGAGAGGGGAAGAGCCGCCTCCACCTCTTGTCAATATATAGCAGGAAGGTAAGTACTTATCCAAGCAATTTAGCTATCAGTAGTCAGCAGTCCTGAAAAGGTTTAACAAGTTTTAGCTGGTTATTCAGTATGAATGCAGAGAACGTTACCTCAGTCTTAAGGCGATATCTCGGCACTGAGGTGGAGACGCCGTCCTGATGATATACCCCCGGGCTGAGTGGAGTCAGCTGTGTCCAGTAATGGGTGACAGCTGTCACCCTGACTGCTCTCGTACGGCGGGCGGCGCCCTCTGGTGCCTGGAGCCCGCACTCCAAGGCAGGGCGCCCTCTGGTGGTGGTGGGCCAGCAGTACCTCCTCTTCAGTGGCCCACACAACAGGACCCCCCCCCTCAACGGGCGCCTCCTGGCGCACGACCGGGCTTGTCCGGATGGCGACGGTAGAAGTTGGCCAGGAGGGCCGGGTCCAGGATGAAGCCCTTCTTCACCCAGGAGCGTTCTTCGGGGCCGTACCCCTCCCAGTCCACCAGGTACTGAAAACCCCGGCCCATTCGACGGACGTCAAGGAGCCGGCGCACGGTCCAAGCCGGTTCCCCGTCGATGATCCGGGCAGGAGGTGGTGCCGGACCCGGGGTGCAGAGGGGTGAGGTGTGATGGGGTTTTATCCGGGAGACATGAAAAACTGGATGAATCCGCAGCGAGGCCGGAAGCTGGAGCCTCACTGCGGCGGGATTGATGACTTTGAGGATTGTGAAGGGACCAATGTATCGTTCTTGGAGTTTGGGGGAGTCCACTTGAAGGGGAATGTCCTTGGTGGACAACCACACTTCCTGCCCAGGACGATACTTGGGGGCCGGGGCCCGCCGCCGGTCTGCATGTTTCTTCGCCCTCGTCCGGGCCTTCAACAAAGCAGAGCGGGCGGCACGCCACACCCGACGGCACTTCCGTAGGTGGGCCTGGACCGAGGGCACACCGGCCTCTCCCTCGACCACCGGAAACAAGGGGGGCTGATACCCCAAGCACACCTCAAACGGGGAGAGGCCGGTGGCTGATGACACTTAGCTGTTGTGGGCGTACTCGATCCAGGCCAGGTGGGTACTCCAGGCCGTCGGGTGCGCGGCTGTCACACAGCGAAGTGTCTGCTCCAGTTCCTGATTTGCCCGCTCTGCCTGCCCGTTGGTCTGGGGGTGGTACCCAGACGAGAGGCTGACCGTGGCCCCCAGTTCCCGGCAGAAGCTCCTCCAGACGTGCGAGGTGAACTGGGGACCGCGATAGGAGACAATGTCTGATGGTATTCCATGCAGACGGACGACGTGGTGGACCAGGAGGTCCGCTGTCTCCTGGGCCGTTGGGAGCTTCGGGAGGGCCACGAAGTGGGCCGCCTTGGAGAAACGGTCCACTATCGTGAAGACGACGGTGTTTCCCTGGGACGGCGGGAGACCCGTGACGAAGTCCAGGCCGATGTGGGACCAGGGGCGATGAGGCACGGGCAGTGGCTGTAGCAGCCCTGAGGTCTTTCGGTGGTCTGCCTTGTCCCTGGTGCAGGTGGTACAGGCCTGGACGTAGTCCCAGACGTCGGCCTCCAGGGACGCCCACCAGAAGCGTTGCCGGACGACTGCCACGGTCCTTTGCACCCCAGGGTGACAGGAGAGCTTAGAACCGTGACAGAAGTCCAGGACTGCAGCCCTAGCCTCTGGTGGGACATATAGCCTGTTCTTTGGTCCGTGTCCGGGGTCCGGGTCACGGGTCAGGGCCTCCCGGACGGTCTTCTCCACGTCCCAGGTGAGGGCGGCCACGATAGCGGACTCCGGGATGATGGGATCCGGGGGATCCGACGGTTCCGTTTTGACTTCGTCTTCATGCACCCGGGACAATGCATCCGATCTTTGATTCTTGGTCCCGGGACGGTAGGTAATCCGGAAGTCAAAACGGCCAAAGAACAGTGACCAGCGGGCTTGCCTGGGGTTCAGCCGCTTGGCGGTCCTGATGTACTCCAGGTTCCGATGGTCAGTGAAAACCGTGAATGGCACGGCTGTTCCCTCCAACAGATGTCTCCACTCTTCGAGGGCCTCTTTCACAGCAAGGAGTTCCCGACTGCCGACGTCATAGTTCCGTTCAGCGGGGGTCAACCTGCGGGAAAAATAGGTACACGGGTGAAGGACCTTATCGGTCTTCCCGCTCTGGGAGAGCACCGCTCCTATCCCTGAGTCCGAGGCATCCACTTCAACCACTAACTGGCGGCTAGGATCGGGCTGCACCAGAACTGGTGCAGACGAAAAGCGCCGTTTCAACTCCTGAACGCGGCTTCGCACCGATCCGACCAGGTGAAGGGGACTTTTGGAGAGGTCAGGGCTGTCAGGGGGCTAACTACCTGACTGTAGCCCTTAATGAACCTCCTGTAGAAATTAGCAAAGCCGAGGAACTGTTGCAGCTTCCTACGGCTTGTGGGTTGGGGCCAATCTCTCACCGCCGCAACCTTGGCCGGATCAGGGGCGACGGAGTTAGAGGAAATGATAAACCCCAGGAAGGACAAAGAAGTGCGGTGGAATTCACACTTCTCGCCCTTCACAAACAGGCGGTTCTCCAACAACCGCTGCAGGACCTGACGGACATGCCGGACATGAGTCTCAGGATCCGGGGAAAAGATGAATATATCGTCTAGATACACGAAGACGAACCGGTGCAGGAAGTCCCGCAAGACATCGTTTACCAACGCTTGGAAAGTCGCGGGAGCATTAGTGAGACCGAACGGCATGACCAGGTACTCAAAATGACCTAAGGGGGTGTTAAATGCCGTCTTCCATTCGTCTCCCTTCCGGATCCGAACCAAATGATACGCATTCCTAAGATCCAGCTTGGTGAAGATTTTGGCTCCATGCAAGGGGGTGAACACTGAATCCAACAAGGGCAACGGGTATCGGTTGCGAACCGTGATTTCGTTCAACCCCCTGTAATCAATGCATGGACGAAGCCCGCCATCCTTCTTACCCACAAAAAAGAAACCTGCACCCATCGGAGAGGTGGAATTCCGGATCAACCCGGCAGCTAATGAGTCCCGGATGTAGGTCTCCATTGATTCACGCTCCGGCCGTGAGAGGTTGTACAGCCTACTGGATGGGAACTCACTGCCTGGAACCAAATCAATGGCACAATCATACGGGCGGTGGGGAGGAAGCGTGAGAGCCAGATCCTTGCTGAACACGTCAGCGAGGTCATGGTACTCCGCCGGCACCGCCTTCAGATTGGGCGGGACTCGGACCTCCTCCTTAGCTTGGGAGCCGGGAGGAACCGAGGAACCTAGACACTCCCGATGGCAGGTTTTGCTCCACTGAACCACTACCCCGGACGGCCAATCGATCCGGGGATTGTGCTTTAGCATCCAGGGAAAACCCAAAACCACACGGGAGGTGGCCTGAGTCACAAAGAACTCGATCACCTCCCGGTGGTTACCTGACACCACCAGAGTTACTGGAGGTGTCTTATGCGTGATTGTTGGGAGTAGGGAGCCATCTAGCGCCCGAACCTGCACAGGCGAGGTAAGAGCCACCAGAGGGAGCCCTATCTCCCTGGCCCATCTACTGTCAAGCAGATTCCCCTCAGAGCCCGTGTCCACCAGTGCTGGGGCCTTCAGGGTTGAATCCTCAAACAGGATCGTGACCGGGAGTCGTGTAGCAATGTGGGTGTGTCCCACGTGAATGTTTTGGCCCACCCCTGGCCCAGTCTCTAGGGGCGGGCGTTTGGCGTTTGACCGCTCGGGGCAGTCTCTCACATGGTGCTCTATTGAACCACAAACAAGACACGCTCCGTGGGTCCATCTCCTCTGTGCATCTGGTGCCCTAAATGTTGCCCTACTCGTGTCCCTAGCTTCGTCAGTAGGGGGAGCTGTGACCCCACGGAGCGCAGGGGCTGTGGAGCGTGGGGAAGGCGGAGCTCGATCGGAACCGGAAGGGAGAGGGACGATGCGTGCCTGGCCACGCCCTTCGCCTCGTTCCCGACGGCGTTCTTCTAACCGGTTGTCGAGTCGTATGACCAGATCGATGAGCCCGTCTAAGTCCCGCGGTTCGTCCTTCGCCACCAGGTGCTCTTTTAGGACCAATGACAGTCCGTTTACAAAGGCGGCGCGGAGGGCAGTGCTATTCCAGCCGGATCTCGCCGCCGCGATGCGGAAGGCGACTGCATAGGCAGCTGCGCTCCGACGCCCCTGTCTCATTGACAGTAGCGCGGTTGAAGCGGACTCTCCTCTGTTGGGATGGTCGAACACCGTTCTGAGCTCCCGTACAAACCCAACGTATGTATGAAGGAGCCGTGAGTTCTGCTCCCAGAGCGCTGTAGCCCAAGCGCGTGCCTCCCCGCGAAGCAGATTTATTACATAAGCTACTTTGCTAGCATCAGTCGCGTACATCACGGGACACTGTGCGAAGACGAGCGAACACTGCATCAGAAAATCCGCGCACGTCTCCACACAGCCTCCGTACGGTTCTGGAGGGCTTATGTATGCTTCTGGGGACGGAGGAAGGGACCGTTGAACGACCAGTGGAACGTCACTTTCACGCGCAGGGTCCTCGGGAGGGAGAGCCGCAGCGGCGCCCGAAGGGCGCGCCTCCACTTGTGCGGCGAGAGCCTCCACCCTGCGGTTTAGGAGAACGTGCCTGCTCGGTCATTAAATCGATCCGAGAGGTGAAAGCGGTGAGGATCCGCTGCAACTCACCGATTACCCCTCCCGAAGCCGCCGACGCGCCTTGGTCTTCCATTGGCCGTTCAACAGCCGGTTGACGCCCCTCGGGGTCCATGACGCTGGCCGAGATATCCTGTTGTGAAAGTGTAGGTACACGGACCCACAACAGGGGGCGTAATGAACGGACAATGGAGAAAGGTGAATAACAAGTTTTACTGTTGTGAAACGAGCACAACGAATACAACAATTAACAATTTGGGGTCGAATCCGCTGGTGTCATGTGGGCAGGCTCGAAGGTAGGAGACGTCCGTCTCAGTCGAACCGGAACCACCCAGATCTCCTCTGCCACCGAACCCTGGAAATACTGGAACCGCCAAGTCCCGAATTCCCAGGTGGCCACTGCCTCCGCTCGTCGGATCCGGTACTGCTGGCGGGAGAGAGCAACAACACACAGGTGTGGATGCGACAGCACCCAGTAACGGAGAGGGGAAGAGCCGCCTCCACCTCTTGTCAATATATAGCAGGAAGGTGAGTACTTATCCAAGCAATTTAGCTATCAGTAGTCAGCAGTCCTGAAAAGGTTTAACAAGTTTTAGCTGGTTATTCAGTATGAATGCAGAGAACGTTACCTCAGTCTTAAGGCGATATCTCGGCACTGAGGTGGAGACGCCGTCCTGATGATATACCCCCGGGCTGAGTGGAGTCAGCTGTGTCCAGTAATGGGTGACAGCTGTCACCCTGACTGCTCTCGTACGGCGGCGGCGCCCTCTGGTGCCTGGAGCCCGCACTCCAGGCAGGGCGCCCTCTGGTGGTGGTGGGCCAGCAGTACCTCCTCTTCAGCGGCCCACACAACACTGAAGATACAACTGGAAATAAAGCACAACCTAATACATAACTACTATGGAAGACCAAGAATAACTGAATGACTGCAAATTAAACAATAAGATTAAGAATGGAACCAGTGACTAAATAGATAAAGCAAAGCAGTAAACATAACCAAACAGACTCACATGATAAAGTATAAACTAATGAACAGTAAAACCAGAAAACCAAAGAGGAAATAACTTAACCCCTGAGCCGGGGCTGATCAAGACAGCTGCATATTAGAAACAAGTGTGCGTGGAAAGCACCAGAACAAGGGTGTGGCTAGACAGAGTCCATGCCCACCACCAAGCAGCAAGAGACAGACAAGAGAGATAGAGACAGAAAACGCAAAGCAGAAAAAACAGCAAGAGAACTAACATAAAAACGATAAAAGAAACCAACTAAACGGAACACACAAAACAATACCAAAGTCCGGATCCTGACACACAGAGCTGTTGAAGATCAGTGGAATAACTCCACTGGATTTGTTTCCTCTTTTCAGTGAATTTATTGGGCACATCAGGCAAAGGTGGTCTCACCTTGGCCACGCAGTAAAACATAGCAGGAGGGGGAGAGGCACCAGAACATTAGTCTGACTCTACCACCCCGACCACTGTACACTGCTACCAGAAATATTCCTCTCTGTGCTCCCTGCAAAATAAAATGGAAGAACTCCAGCTACTGGTGGGAGAAGCAGAAATTTCACCACATCTGCTGTTTTGTGCTTCATAGAGATGTGGCTCCGCTCTGGGCCACTTAGATGATGCCGTTGTCCACCTGATTCCTACCTACAGGCAGAAACTAAAGCTCTGCAAACCTGTAGTGAGGACATCTAAACTGTGGAGCAGTGAGGATGTGGAGAATCTTCAGGCGTATTTAGAAAAACGGAATGGGATGTGTTCAAAATTGCCACCAACAGTTTGGATGAGTACACAGATGCTGTGACTTCATATATCAGCTTCTGTGCAGAGTCTGCACAGAGGCGATTCTAGGGTCTGTTGGGGCCCCAAGCAGAAATTCATTGAACAGAAATTCACCAAATTTGTTTTTTCTTTATTTTAATAAATCACCAACAAATTGTAAATAGTATAGTTTTTTCACAAGTTACAAATAGTGAAGTTACAAACATGAATTTTTCACCATTTCAATAAATCAACAACAAATTGTGAACAGTTATTGCATTGGCTCTCTTTACTAGGCACCACTGGTGTAAAAAACATCAGCAATGATCCTAAATAAATGTATATGAAAGGGAAATAATGGATGATAAATAGGCTATAATATTCACATATCCATTACATTGATTTAATATTTCCACATTATTTTAACATCTATCCATCCATTTTCTTCCGCTTTATCCGGAGTCGAAAACAACAACAAAAAAAAGCCAGACTAGTGGCCTGTCATAGCTTGGCTGATAAAAGCTTTCATCTCCAGTTGACAGTTTAGCCCTTTCCAAACAACTAGTGTGTGTGTGCTGTAAACCAATAAACATGCCAAATTTAAAAACAATACATAAATTAAGTTTTCTGGTCTGAAAGTATTCCAGTGTCTTCTTTAACTTTTAGCTACTGCCTGAGTTCTTCCAGCCTGATAACGAGGGTGGTAGTTTATCTGCTGCGTGAGGCTGACCACTCATGGCATGCATGGCACACAGTGCGGTGTGTGTGTGTGGGGGGGCGAACTAACTTTGCTGTCAAGTTAAACCAAGCAACTGTAGTACTGTAGTACAGTCATTAAAATCAAGATTGAAAAGTATGGCCATGCCAATGCGAATGAAACTAGACTAGTTCGACTGACTTACCACTATCTTGCTTTTTTCTCTCTTACTTTTTTTTCTTTTCTCACTCCCAGAAGGATAGTTCCTCTTCATTTTCTTATAGCTGTCATTATCTTGTTTTAATAGTTTGATAATTTGCAGGTGCAGAGAATTTGCAGATACACGGACGTGCAAGTGAATGACTTCAAAATGCAAGTGTCTACTTTCGACTCGCGACTCGCAAATCTTGACTCTTTCGCCACCTAGTGGATCGGGGGTCCCAAGCAGCTGCCTGCCTTGTCTGGTGACAAGATGCGCCTTTGGTGCAGACTGCTACATTCCATCATTAACCATGATGAGGTATAAAGCCTTGGTCCCACCAAATTATGAAGGATGAATAATGAGCCACACAGCATGTTTTCTTTGCTACAAGAGGGTTTCTTCAACTACCGTGGGAGAATAGTGGCTCTGAGTGGCTCTTAGAGGCATTATCTTCAGTTAACGAGGCTCCTCTCTGACCGTGGCACTAATTTCAATTTAGCAACAACAGCGTGGGGCAGTTTGTGTACGAGTTACTACGGCATGTGCGTGGTGCGGACGAGGCTTCTAAAAGCCCATTATCCGAGTGCCTGGCAGCTACACAGGACCTGAGAAACTATTTTTTGGAGTGGCTGCCCTCTTGCGTACACAATTCCACCTGCTCTGTGTGCTGGACGCTGTATATAAAATTATTTTGTAGTGGATTAATCATTTTCTGCCAAACCTTGGATCCTGAAAATACCTCTAATCGCTTCTGGAATAACAGGACTGTTTCATCTGGACACTTTTCCTCTTTCCTGCTCCATATGGAATGTATTTTGGAACAGCTTACAGTAAATATTTTTTTTAATGTTTTTATGGCTTGATAAAACAGTTCCTAGCTGGTAAGGTATGTCTGTGGTTGATTTAATATTGTTAATGGATCACATGAGCTCCACTGTGTGTGCACACTGCGCACTGCGGCAGTGACTCATCATGCTCCAAAGGAGCATTTAGGCAGAAACCAGGTCACAAAAGAATGATTTTTTTCAGTCAGTAAAGGACGAACACAAAGTTAAAATTTGGATGACTGTGTGAAAGTGGCTGTGTGTTCTAAGCCGCGGAAGAAATAACTTCAGTGAAGCAGCTAAAAACAGAGCAGAGCTGTGCAGCAACACAAAAGGAGAGCGCACAAAAGACAGATTTTCAAGACAAAATACAAAGTTAAAAGTTGTATCACAGTGACTTATAAGTTGTGGAAGAAATAAAGAAATATATATATATATATATATATATATATATTTTTTTATTTTTTATTTTTTTTTTTTTAAAGTGATCCACATGAGTTGCGACAGCAGGTGTATATAATTAAAGCAGCCACCTCATTGTGTATGCTGAATGGCAGCGCATGCGCAAAAGAGCGATTTTGCAGAAAAACAGTGGGGCCACGATGTGAAAATGACTGTTTAAAGCCAAGGAAAAATTAAAGCCAGCAAGTCAGGGATGGAAAGGAAGCCAGTGAGAAGCACAGAAGCAGCTCTCCAAGAATGGCGAACAGCAGCGCACATGAAAAAGAGCGATTTTGCAGAAATCTGTCTGTGATTGAAGTTATATACATGCAGATATGACTACATGCAGATATGACTACACAGATATGACTACATGCAGATATGACTACACACATTCTCCTGCAAGCAGGTGCTTTTAATTTCACACACCCAGAGACGGTGGCAGAAGACATCAAAAGCGCCACACGTTTCACTCATGATAATGGCAACACGACACTCCCACTGTAACTGCAATTTGACACTTAACTAAACTGACTAAACCAACTGAACTACAGAAACACAATAAGTCAATAACACTAAGGACACTGTTTAACATGAACCACAAAAACAACATTTAAAACCTCAAAACCCAAACTCCATTGTTCACTGGTTAGCTAATATCACTAATTTATCCAAAAATATTCATATTTTATATATATATACGAGGTCTATTAGAAAAGCATCCGACTATTTTTTTCAAAAACCATATGCATTTGAATCACGTGTGATTACATCAGACATGCTTGAACTCTCGTGGGCATGCGAGAGTTTTTTCACGCCTGTCAGTTACGTCATTCACCTGTGGGCAGTCTGAGTGAGGAGTGGTTCACCCTCTCGTCGATTTTTTCATTGTTTAGGAATGGCTCAGAGACTGCTGCTTTGTTTGATCAAATTTTTTTCAAAACTGTAAGGCACAACTGAGTGGACATTCAGCTGGTTTTCGGTAAAAATTTTAACGGCTGATGAGAGATTTTGGTCTGGTAGTGTCGCTTTAAGGACGGCCCACGGTGCCTGACGGCGATCTGCGCTTCGAGGCGGCAGCGTCTCGCCATTTCAAGTTGAAAACTTTCACATTTCAGGCTCTGTTGATCCAGTAAGTCGTCAGAGAATAGAGAACTTTCAGAAGAAGTCGGCATGAGGAGTTTATTCATACATTCCATTGTTAACGGACATTTTGTAATGAAAGAACGTGCGGGCAGAGTCGCATGTCGGGCCGGACCCGACCACGGGGGGTCGCGACAGGAAAAACACCTCCGTTGGAAACCTTAACGGGAAAGTTGGAACATGCCCAAGCTGTTAAACAATTTCTCAGTTACTCATTTGTTGAAAGCCATCAAAAGCCACCTGAATTTTACAAATGGTTTTCAACACGGAGGTGTTTTTCCTGTCGCGGCACACACAGATTTGTCAAGTCATCACGGAAACGACTCAGCGAATTTGCGCGCACGTCTTTCATTAAAAAATGTCCTTAAACAGTGGAATGTCCGCATAAAGTCCTCATGCTGGCCTCTTCTGAATCTTTTCTGTTCTCTCACGACGTCCTGGGTGAATTAAGCCTTAAATTAGGATGTTTTCAGGTCGAAACAGGCCGACGACCGCGCCTGGAAGCGCTGCAGGACGTCCCGGTCCGTGGGAAGTCCTTACGCCGACAAACACCCCATAATCTCTCATCAGCCGTTAAACTTTTCACCGAAAACCAGCTTAATTTCTCAAATAGTGTCCACTCGGATATTCCTCACAGATCCAGAAAAAATTTTCATAAAGCAACGCGCGCCGTCTGGAGCAGCGTGTGAAACAAAGGAATTCAGCCGAGAGGGCGGGACCACATCTCACTCAAGGCCTGCCTACAGGGAAATGACGTCACAGACACGCGTGAAAAAACTCACGCATGTGCACAAGGGTTCAAGCATGATTGGTGTAATCGCATGTCTTTTTTTTTGTTTTTTTTTTAAATAAAACTGCCGGTTAGTTTTATAAGATACCTCATATATATATATGTCCTATCATCTGTTTTCACAGCATTACCAAGCAAACTTGGTACAATGTGGTGACATATGAGGACAGCATTTCTCTCGTGTCATTGTGAGCTTATGTGACAACTATCAGAACTAAACTACCTCTCTGACAGTCTTTTTTTCCAGAGGGAGATTTACTTTTTATTCCAGTCAGTTTCCTTTTTGACTTACAGCAGCCTAAAAAAAAAAAAAAAAAAAAATCCAAAAGAAAAATTTTAAATTGCAGTTCTCAACACTATTTGTGTTAAATCATTTGTGTAATTTTCTCAGAGATAATTGTGAGAAGACCTATTTGTAATGTGACTTCAATTATCACACCTTTGAAAAAATTGCATTTGTACCTGATGGTGATGAATCATTGAGTCAGGATCATTTCATGCACATGGTTAAATGTGTGAGGAGATATCTGCCCAATTTTATTTCAGGCTTTTGTACACCGCTGTCTCTCCAAGATGTCATCTCGTTCTTGTTTTTCTTTATGCTGCTCAGTGGTGAAGTTGTGACTGAATCAGCTACAAAACAAATGCTGTCTGCACCATCTGTCTCATCGCAGCCACTAAAGCTGGCGAATCCTTTGGAGTTGTTATTTGGTGACTTGGTCCTTACTTTGAGTCATATCCTTTCCAACAAAGTGGCCTATATATTGTGTCCGGTAATTTTTGGCAACAATCATAAAGAAGTTTATTTACTCTTATGCACCAGATGTCAGGACTGCTGATGGCTTGACACATGAAGCAGGAGGAGACCAATGCAGACTCACAGGCATGGTTGCCTTAGATTGATAAAAAGCTTTATCAGAAGACCAGGCATAGGATTCGGTACACAGGTAGTCAAACTTACTGGCAGAGGTATCAGACATGAGGCAGGCTGGGTCAGGGTCCAGGAACAAGCAAAGTTCATACAACCAGCATCAAGGAGTAATATGTGCAAAACAGAGTCAAAAACCAGGCTGCATAAAGGGCAACAGCGAGGCAGAGGTCAGAGGATACAAACAAGGTCAAAAAACACAGAAGAGCACAACAGGATGAGAACAAAAGGCGAGAAAGTGAGCAGAGACAACAATCGAGCAGCGTGAGCTGTGGAACTGTGAGGGTTTTAAAGAGGAGCAAAGTAATCAGGCTGATAGGTGTGTGGAGAGAGGTGTGGTGAAGTGAACAAAGAGGAGAGAAGAAAGACAAGAGTGTGCGAGAGGGCAAAACAAAGAGAAGTGAGTGACAGAAAAACTGAGAAACATGACGTGTTCAAAAATGAATGTGAACAAAACAAAAGGGGCAAACGTAAGAACTACCATAACAAATCAAAAAATGGGAAAACCAGAAAACTAAAACTTGAATGGACTAACTGAACGGTACAGAAAAGTGAATACAATAAAATGGCAAAACAATCTATTGGTTAATCCTCAAATAAACAAAACCCAGTGAACACAGCATAATGCAAAGAATAAAACAAGATAACTGATAAACAGAAAATGCAATGAATAACAAATGGAACATAATCTGATGAGCAACACCAAAGATAAATAATAATAAAAACCTGTGACTAAACATTATACAACAAATGTGATGACCAGAACTAAACTCAGACTAAAGTAACATAAAACACCCAGAGTAACAAATACAAACTGCACAATAAATGATAAGCAAAGAATGAACCAGTGATGAAAGTGTAATACAAGGAAAAGCAACAAATAACTGAATGATTGCAAACTAAATGATGAGGTGCTAAATGAAAACAGTGACTAAATAATAAAGAAAGCAAAACAATAAACAGAATCAAACTGAGAGTAATATGATAAAGTATGAACTAATGAAAAGTAAAACCAGAAAATCACAAAAGAAAAATGCCAAGTTTACAGATGTGTGACACTTGATAAAACCCAGATCAGTGAGTTATGTTACATCAGGAAGGGCATGGGGTGTAAATTTTGCAGATCACACACTGGATTTCTTTGCTGGATTGGTTGAGGTACTGGTTGACCAGGACTGTAACCACTGCTGTTGTCCAACCGGGTGCCAGCAGAAGGTGGGCTACATTCTGGATGGGCAAACTAATGTAATTTCTTCTTGTTTTGTATGTTGAATAATTTCCATGAGAGAGCATTATTTTTATTTATTTATTTATTTATTTTTTTTTTTTTTATCATTTTAACCAGAGTAGAATAAATATATTGGTATTGCAAAAAAATGTACCGACAATATACAGAAATGCAGTGGTCCCTCTACTATTATGTACAGTCACTCAATTATCACCCAAATGTCAAATTACTTTTGGTAGGTCAAAAATGATGGGCCACAAAAACAACAACAACACACACACACACAAAAAAAAAACACAAAACAAATCAAAATAATAATAAAAAAACACAAATTATAATTCCACTTTTTCCACCACTTAAGCAAATCCAATTGTCCTGCAATTAAAGCTGGCATTCAGCATGCCAAGCTCTTTCATTCTTTTCTTTTAACTCTAATATGCTGTCATAGACAGTGAAAACAACAAAAAAACTTTTGTGTGTCATAACTGGACAATGGTGTGCTGTCTTTATTAAATTCTGTAAACACGGTCTTTGGCATAACAGTGTAAAATGTGGAACAAATGATATTATACATATAAAGCATCTTCAACTTCATGACATCAAGCATCCACATGCTTCTCTAAAGCAAGGTTTATGTGGTGTCCTCAGACATTAAGTAAGTCCGTGACATTAATACATACATATATATATATATATATATATATATATATATATATATATATATATCAAAACCATGTGGAAAAAAAAGTTGTGGGGATGTCGCGTGTTATTTCAAGGTCAAGTTAAAGATCGACCCGGGCTGCTCAATTAATACCCCTTTTATAACTGCTTTTGTACCAAACTGAGTCAAAACACAGAGAATAATGTTGTTCTGGATTCTACCATTAAGAAACAAGATACAACCCCAATTCCAATGAAGTTAGAACATTTTGTAAAACGTAAATAAAAACAGAATACAATGATTTGCAAATCCTCTTCAACCTATATCCAACTAAATACACCACAAAGACAAGATATTTAATGTTCAAACTGATAGATTTTTTTTGTTTGTTTGTTTTTGTGCAAATATTTGCTCATTTTGAAATTGATGCATGTAACACAATTCAAAAAAGCTGGGACAGTGGTATGTTTACCATTGTGTTACATTACCTTTCCTTCTAACAACACTCCTTCAGTATTTCACACACTGGGTTATATAATATCTCTGGGTGCTGCTAGTCCTCTCCAGATTGATGTTGTATCCAAATGTTTTTGACCAACCAGCCTGTCAATATATTACATATATTGCAATAATTACTGGAGAAAGTGGTATACTTTGTTGAGATTCTAACAAAATACTATAGATATATAGTTGTATATACAGTAGTATACAACTATATATATATATATATATATATATATATATATATATATATATATATATATATATATATATATATATATATATATATATATATAAAATAAAGACCTTTTCAAAGATTTACAATATGTTGTCTGAGCGTGTATTGGGTGCATTCAGCTTCAAAAGCAAGCAATTTTTAAAGGGTCCTGTGCTCATCTATAGTTTTAAATCGCATTTAATTTTCCTTAAAGACAGCTCTTTATTCCTCATTAATTTTCTCTATCAATTGGCCTGCAAATGCATAATTCTAACAGCAATCTGTCATTTTCAGAAGCTTTTGTGGAGGGTCAGGAGGAGGTGTTTCCACAAAAGCCTTGGAGGGCCCAGCACAGAAATCCAATTTGACTGGGTTTTTTTTGGTGGGTTATTTTATCATATCCATTTCTTTATTATTATGTTATTATTAATGATCATAGTAAACAGACGGTACACTGAAGTGTAAATATTTCAGTCAGTAGTTCATGAGATCAAGCTTGTTACTTTATTGATACCCAGAGGTACATTTTGTTGGCAGTAGAATCCTCATACACACACATACAGTGCCTTCATAATGAAGTGGGATAGAGGACGATTTTCTTAAAAGAAGACCTGAAAGCTACAATTTCCCAGAATGAACATCTGAGATGCAAGCCTAGATTTGGCATTTTGGTGAAAGAAAATCCTCCTCTATTCCACTTCATCATGAGGCCGTATAACTGGGGATACAAAATGCAAAACATGCACTATGCACAATTTCTTCAGTCACAGCCAGAGAAGCCTATAATGTCTTCTGTGTTGTCTGGGGTTCTTGGTGGCTTTCCTCACTTTCCTACATCTTGCGCAGTCACTCAGTTTTTGAGAACTATCTACTCCATATTGATTTACCATAAAGTCCCATACTGTTTTTATTTCTTCACATTTGAGTATATAAAGTCAAAGTCATATTCAGTGACTTGGAGATGTTCATGTATCCATCCCCTGACTTGTCTGAAGAAAACTGGCAATTAAACTGATTATTTACAGGTATTATACCAAAGGGGCTGATTACTTATCCAACCCATCATCTTGGCTGTTATATTTTTAATTAATTTATATCAAGTGGTAGAGTTTTATTTTCAGTTTGAGTCTAAGGAAGATAATTTTAGAATTTTTTATGCTGAGAAGCCTGATTTTTATTTTATTGTATTTGAAATGCCATAAACAAATTAAAATGTGTGAAATACCAAGGGGCTGAATACTTTTGCAAGCCACTGTATTGATGAAATCTCTAATAGTCAACTGATAAGGAAAATGCCATTCATGTTTACTCTTAAATTCAGATGCGCAATCAAAAACTACAATTGCAAGTTGTGTATACAGAACATCAAGATCATGCACACACTTTCGGGGAAAAGCTAATGGAGAAGTATGCTGGTATAAGTAATAAAAATATGTGTGTGTGTGTGTGTGTGTGTGTGTGTACATGCATGTGGAGATGTCAACATTGATCTCGTTATCCCACTTAAGAACAATTCAGTTAAATAATTCACCAACACAATGTACAGTATGAATCTATATCCATAATCACAAGACCGAACAGAATCACATCAATCAGTGCAACACAAATAGACAACATATTTACCTATATAATTAACAGAAAATTAGTAAATGGGTTTCTCATAAATAATTCAAGTGTTCATCTGCCAGTTGTAACAACTTTTCACAGCTCTGCAAGGACCAATAACATCTCCAAATCTACCATATCAATTAGACAACAGCGCCAATTACCTCTTTTAAAATTATGATCTTCAAGACTGGAATAAAGTTATGTTAATGATGTTGACAAAGCCTATGACATGTTTCTGGCTATATCAACTGCTTTCTTTGAAAAAAAAAATATTGTGGCCTAGTAAAGAAATTGGTCAAACAGATATTTGGTGAATAGCCGTTGTTACCTTAAGGGATACAAAACACATTTCAGAAAAAAAAAAAATCAATTGTATAAAGATTGTTTTAAAGAAGAGAACAGCTGAATCAGAGAATATCTATGAGATATATATATATAAAAAATAACTGACAAGAATTGAAAAATAGGGTTAGTTCTGGCAAAAGACTCCCAGTAGACTGTTGTTACATTCTGAACATGCATGCTCAGTGGTGAATCTCATGCAACTAAGCATGAAAGTCCCAATTCTGTTGCCAGCATGGGGGGGAGGTCATTCCAAGATTACAACAGAAGCGTGTGTTATCAAGATTGAAAGATGTGCCAAAACGACCATTGTTGCGCTGTTGGATGTCCCAACTGCATGGGCAAAGTATGTGTACCATTTCATCAAATTCCCAAGACTCCTAAAGCAGGCATGGATTTGAGCAATAAGCTATAAAGACTGGATGGCAAGCACAAATGTTAGGCTTGGTAGTGCTCACTTTCTGTTGCAGAAAGCTAGCAACAAACCAGACTGCCCAGATTATATTCTGCACATTTTTGCACACTGAGCAGCCATGAGCCATAATCAACAAAGAAAGATTACAGATTTGCAAAAGCAATCAACAATGGCGGGCTGCCGCAACTTTCCAAAAATAATTTTCAAAGTCTTTTAACAGAACACTGCTATTTTGCAGCCGGTTGGAAATGAATGAGTGTGAGATTGCTATTTTGCAGCATCTTGCAATCAAATGCCACCACAACCCGATTTCTCCAGTGTGACGGGTGATACATCGATGGATGATGCTGTGTCATTCGATAAGGTGTAGCAAGCTCCAACTGTCGAAGTTGTGTGTGATGTATGGGACCCAATATTAAGCACAACCAACCAGTCCCCTGAGAACAACTGTACTAAAAACTGGCAATATAAGGGAGAAAAGCTGCCTCAAGGCACTGCACACAAGCAAGGTCTAACCTTATCAACCCCTAGCGCAAGCACACAGGTGACAGTGGTGAAGAAAAACTCCTAATGATATTCTATCTCAATCTCAATTTATTTATAAAGTGCTTTAAAATCAATGCCAATGACCAAAGTGGTGTACACAAATAAGAACAAGCAAGTTAAATACATAAAAATAAATAAATAAACTGCAGTTAAAACAAGAAACAATAAAAGCCAACATGTCAAGCCGAGTTAAAAGCCAAAGAGAAGAAATGTGTTTTAAGAGAAGATTTAAAAGCAGAGAGAGAATCAGCCTGCCTGATGTGCAAAGGAAGATCATTCCACAGGTTTGGGGCAGCGACTGAAAAAGCACAAATCCTCTACGCTTCCTCTTTAACCTTGGGATAACTAACAGTGACAGATCAGCTGACCTGAGTGAGCGTGAAGGGACATATACAGTGAGGAAAATAAGTATTTTGCGGTTTTGCAAGTTCTCCCACTTAGAAATCATGGTGGGGTCTGAAATTTTCATCTTAGGTGCATGTCCACTGTGAGAGACATAAAAAAAAACAGAAATCACAATGTATGATTTTTTAAAAATAATTTATTTGTATGTTACTGCTGCAAATAAGTATTTGAACACCTACCAACCAGCAAGAATTCTGGCTCACACAGACCTGTTAATTTTTCAAGAAGCCCTCTTATTCTGCACTCTTTACCTGTATTATTTGCACCTGTTTGAACTTGTTACCTGTATAAAAGACACCTGTTCACACAATCAATTTATCACACGCCAACCTGTCCACCATGGCCAAGACCAAAGAGCTGTCTAAGTACACCAGGGACAAAACTGTAGACCTGCACAAGGCTGGGATGAACTACAGGACAACAGGCAAGCAGCTTGGTAGAAGACAACAACTGTTATGATTATTTATTACAAAGTGGAAGAAACACAAGATGACTGTCAATCTCCCTCGGTCTGGGACTCCATGCAAGATCTCACTTTGTGAGGTAAGGATGATTCTGAGAAAGGTCAGAACTACACAGGAGGACCTGGTCAATGAACTGAAGAGAGCTGGGACCACAGTCACAAAGATTATATTAGTAACGTATGATGCTGTCATGGTTTAAAATCATGCAGGGCAACAAGGTCCCCCTGCTCAAGCCAGCACATGTCCAGGCCCGTTTGAAGTTCACCAGTGACCATCTGGATGATCCAGAGGAGGCATGGGAGAAGGTCATGTGGTCAGATGAGACCAAAATAGAGCTTTTTGGAATCAACTCCACTTACCATGTTTAGAGGACGAGAACAACCCCAAGAAAACCATCCCAACCGTGAAGCATGGGGGTGGAAACATCATACTCTGGGACTGCTCTTCTGCAAAGGGGACAGGACAACTGCACCGTATTGAAGGGAGGATGGATGGGGTCAGGTATTGCGAGATTTTGGCAAACAGCCTCCTTCCCCCAGTAAGAGCATTGAAGATGGGGCATGGCTGGGTCTACCAGCATGACAATGACCCCAAACACACAGCCAGGGCAACTAAGGAGGGGCTCCGTAAGAAGCATTTCAAGGTCCTGGAGTGGCCTGGCCAGTCTCCAGACCTGAACTCAATAGAATTTCTTTGGAGGGAGCTGAAACTCTAAACCTGAAAGATCTAGAGAAGATCTGTATGGAGGAGTGGACCAAAATCCCTGCTGCAATGTGTGTAAACCTGGTGAAAAACTACAGGAAACATTTGACCTCTGTAATTGCAAACAAAGGCTACTGTACCAAATTATCAGGGTGGATGGTCCGGAATGGCAGAACACAAATGCACGGCTCAAGCAGACAGCTCTGGTTGTCAGAAGACTTTATATTTGAGGGTAGCAGAGGTCGGTACACGAGTAAGCAGTCCAAGAAAAACAACAGTACTAAAATCATCAGGCAAGCAAGCATGGTCAAAGCAACAGGCAGGAGGTCAGATACACACAAGGAAGTAGGCAAGACTATGGAACACAGATACAGAGCTGGAATGAAGGCACAGGGCACGACAAACTGGCAAGAGACAAACAACCTCAGTCAGCTTATATCACCCCAGGTGGCAATCAGCAAATCAGACACAGGTGTGCCAGGAAAGCACCAGAACCAGGGCGTGGCCAGAGAGAGAGAGACAGACAACCCCAAGCAGAAACTCCAGCAAGAGAACAAACAAACCAGGCCCATGAAAAACACAAAACAGACAAACAAAACTCAACTCTTGACACAAATAGTAACATTGATTTTCACAGGTGTTCAAATGCTTTATGAATTAACTTAGTGCAGAAAATCCACAATGGTGATAGTGCAGTTTATTTGCCAGGGAGGGAATTTCAACAAGTTGAGACTGTGGCCTGCTTCCGTAGTCATGTCCATAAAAATCATAGAGGGATATGCTTTCCAAACTTAATACCCATTACTATATATTGGATGATGTTGAAATTGAGGATGGCCCAGTGGTTGTTCCAGCGATATCAAAGATTTCAATGTCTGCTACCTACAACTTGCGTGGAATGCCTCAAACCTAAACCTACTTCCAGGCATCTTATATATGCTGCTCTGGAACCACCCCTAAATCTAAACAGTCCAAGCATCAACCCCACTGAGGTCCTTAGTCTGGGTCTCATTAACATAACATCACTGTCCTTAAAATCAGTGTTGATTAAGGATCTAATTATGGATCACCACTTAGATATGATTGGGTTATGTGAAACCTGGCTAAAACCTACAGCTGTCCTCCCCTTAAATGAGGCCTGCCCACTAGCGTACACATTTAGTCACATCCCTCGTGACGCAAAGCAAAGCGAGGGAGTTACTCTTATTTATAAATCTAGGTTTAGCTTATTAGCTGTTGGGGTCACAAATATAAGTCATTTGAGCATCTGATTATCCGTTATGCCCAGAATGCTACGTACTGCCAAGGTCCGAAGAATAAAAATCAGCCATATTACTTTGTCACTATATATAGGCCCCCTGGCCCATACCCTTAGATGAATTTGGTGCATTCATCTCTAACTTGTCAACGAGTGCAGATAACATTCTGATTATTGGTGACTTTAACATACATATAAATAAGTCTTCTAATCCCCTCTCCAAATCATTTGAGGAAATTGCGAATGTATTAGGATTTCAGCAATGCATTCAGGACTCGACACACATTTGTGGAAATACCCTGGATTTGGTTCTTGCACGTGGTATTGCTGTCACAAAAATTGATATCATGCCTCTTGCTTCGGTGGTCTCTGATCTCTCACTTATAAGGTTTACAGTTTTGCTGCCGTGTATAGTGGAACAACCTTATTTGTCATTAAGGCAATGCATCAACTCATCAAATGCCAATTTGGCAAATGCCCAATCAGTAGACATTCTGGTGGATTAGTTTAAACTCAGTGCTCAAAAACTACACTCAACTTGACTGTGCCATCTTTGTTAAAACCATGCACCTCTCCAAAAACACAGTCACCTTGGTTCAGTGACTGCTTGCATGACCTCAAGCATAAGGAGGTCTACAACAGAAATGGCATAGTTCAAAATTAGAAGTATTCCACATTGCGTGGCGTGATGCCATCTTAGACTATAAGCATGCACTAACGGCTACAAAATGGATGTATTACTCTGATTTGATAAAAAAAAAAAAAAAAAGCATAACTCAAAGTTTTTCTTCGACACGTGGCAACATTTATACATGGACAACCACTGTAGTTCACTATTCTTTTACAGCACAAGATTTCCTGGAGCATATTCCAGCATACCTTAACCAAGGGACTACACCCTGGTATTGAGGTACAACCCCAATTCCAATAAAGTTGGGACATTGTGTAAAATGTAAATAAAAACAGAATACAATGAATTGCAAATCCTCTTCCAACCTGTATTCAACTGTATACATCACAAAGACAAGATATTTAATGCAAAAACAAAGAGTTCACCGCGCTTCTGCACAGCACAAGATATTTAATGTTCAGACTGATAAACTTTATTGTTTTTGTGCAAATATCTGCTCATTTTGAAATGGATACTGGCAACACATTGCAAAAAAGCTGGGACAGTGGTATGTTTACCACTGTGTTACATCACATTTCCTTCTAACAACACTCAATAAGCATTTGGGAACTGAGGACACTAATTGTTGAAGTTTTGTAAGTGGAATTCTTTTCCATTCTTCCTTGATGTACGACTTCAGTTTTTCAACAGTCCGGGGTTTCCAATGTCATATTTTGCGCTTCATAATGCACCACACATTTTCAATGGGCGACAGGTCTGGACTGCAGGCAGGCCAGTCTAGTACCCGCACTCTTTTACTACGAAGCCACACTGTTGTAACACATGCAGAATGTGGCTTGGCATTGTCTTGCTGAAATAAGCAAGACATCCCTGAAAAAGACGTTGCTTGGATGGCAGCATGTGTTGCTCCAAAACCTGGATGTACCTTTCAGCACTGATGGTGCCATCACAGATGTGTAAGTTGCCCATGCCATGGGCACTAACACACCCCCATACCATCACAGATGCTGGCTTTTGAACTTTGCATTGGTAACAATCTGGATGGTCTTTTTCCTCTTTTGTCTGGAGGACACAACGTCCATGATTTCCAAAAACAATTTTAAACGTGGACTCATCAGACCACAGCACACTTTTCCACTTTGCGTCTGTCCATTTCAAATGAGCTCAGTCCCACAGAAGGTGGGCGGCGGCATTTCTGGATGTTGTTGATGTATGGCTTTCGCTTTGCATGGTAGAGTTTTAACTTGCACTTGTAGATGTAGCAACGAACTGTGTTAACTGACAATGGTTTTCTGAAGTGTTCCTGAGCCCATGCGGTAAGATACTTTACACAATGATGTTGGTTTTTAATACAGTGCTGCCTGAGGGATCGAAGGTCATGGGCATTCAATGTTGGTTTTCGCCCTTGCCACTTATGTGTAGAAAGTTGTCTCTGAATTCTGATTATATTATGGACTGTAGATGATGGAATCCCTAAATTCCTTGCAATTGAACATTGGGAAACATCGTTCTTAAACAGTTTGATTATTTTTTTCACACAGTTGTTCACAAAGTGGTGATCCTCACCCCATCTTTGCTTGTGAATGGCTGAGCCTTTTGGGGATGCTCCTTTTATACCCAATCATGACACTCATCTGTTCCCAATTAGGTGTTCTTTGAGCATTCATCAATGTTCCCAGTCTTTTGTTGCCCCGTTTCAACTTTTTTGAAATGTGTTGCAGGCATCCATTTCAAAATGAGCAAATATCTGCACAAAAATAACAAAGTATATCAGTTTGAACATTAAATGTCTTGTCTTTGTGGTGTATTCAATTGAATATAGGTTGAAGTATTCTGTTTTTATTTACATTTTACACAATGTCCCAACTTCACTGGAATTGGGGTTGTAGGTGCCATTACTGAGGTATTTACCTAGATTTACAAAATTTGATAGTATCTCACTAGACATACTGACAAAACTCATAATGTCTACAAAAAGCACAACCTGCTTATTTGATCCTACACCAACAAAACTTTTTAAGGATCTGTGGCCCACTCTTGGGCCGACTGTGCTGGAAATTATCAATCTCTCATTAACTTCTGGATCTGTTCGTAAATGATTCAAGTCTGCAGTGATTAAACCATTACTTAAGAAATCTAATCTTGACCCTAGTGTATTGAGAAACTATCGGCTGATATCAAATCTATCATTTTGCTCTAAAATTCTGGAAAAAGTGGTATCACAGCAGCTCGTGGACTGCCTTACCGAGAATAATCTTTTTAAGCCACTGCAGTCTGCTTTTAGAAATTATCATTCCACAAAGACAGCTCTCACTAAAGTGGTGAATGATCTTCTGCTTGCAATGGATTCAGACACCAGTACAGTTCTGGTGCTGTTCGATCTCGGTTCTGCGTTTGATACTGTGGATCATCGTATTCTACTCGATATGCTGGAGAATCATTTTGGGATTACTGGGAGTGCCCTTGCATGGTTGACGTCATACCTGACCAGTCATTCTCGCTGTGTTTTGTAAAATAACACTAATGCTAACCTTAGTGACATGAAATTTGGGGTTCCACAGGGGTCCGTCTTAGGCCCCCTGCTTTTCTCCCTTTATATAGTCCCCCTTGGGTACATATTGTGGCGATTTGTGGTTACCTTTCACTGTTATGCTGATGATACTCAGTTATACATGCTGATAACTGCTTGTAATCTCATCCACATAAAATCCTGCAAAGATTGTCGCATCAGTGAGAAGCTGGATGTCCAGTAATTTCCTACTTATAAACTATGATAAGACTTCTAAAATGATGGTTCTTGGTCCAGTGAGACATCTGCATCAATTTGACCAGTTAACACTTAGCCTAGACTCGTGTGTCATACATCACACTGACAAACTGAGGAACCTTGAGGTAATTTTTGATCCTATGTTGTCCTTTGACCTCCACATTAGAGATATTATGAGTACTGCTTTCTTCCACCTGCGAAATATAGCGAAGATTCATCCCATCCTGTCTATGGCTAATGCTGAGACCCTGATTCATGCTTTGTCTCTTCTCGGTTGTACTACTGCAGTGTTCTATTTTCTGGTTTACCACAGTCCAGCTTAGAGGTCTCCAGTTGGTTCAAAATGCTGCTGCCAGAATTTTGACACAAAACAGAAAGTTTGACCACAGTACACCCATTTTGGCATCTCTTCACTGGCTTCCTGTCCCAGTGAGGTCAGATTTTAAGGTTCTGCTACTAGCCTATAAAATTGTTCATAGACTCGCACCTCCCTACCTAGCTGACCTAATTAAATCCTACGGACTGGCCTGGGCTTTGTGTTTTCAAAGTGCAGGACTACTTGAGATGAGATGAGATTTAATGTCTTTGCCATTACACAAGTGCAACAACAACAAAATTACTTCATGTCAATAGGGTGAATAAAAAGTCTCCAGGTCACAGAGCTTTCTCTTATCGTGCCCCTGTTCTGTGGAATGATCTCCTTGCATCAAGAAAACAGTCAGATCCTATAGAGACTTTCAAGTCCAGACTTAAGACACACTTATTTTCCCTGTTGTATGGCTCGCATACTGGCATAGCATGTTTCTATGCCTGTTACTCTTTTAATTCATTTTATTAGGAAACGGAGCGGCCTGCTGCCTCAACTTTATCTAAATTCTGGGTCTTTCAGTGAAGCTTAGTGCTAGTGGCCGACCATCACCTTAGTATTTCTTGTTACGTAATGCTGACAAATTACACTGTATTTGTTGCCTTCCTGATGCTTGATTCTGTTTTTTGTTTTTTTTTGTTTTTTCTTTTCTCTCTGTTTGAGGTGCAGCTCCATCCAGAGATGGGTGTGGTATCTGTTCCGGAACCTGTCCTGTGCACTGGCAACATTTCCTGTATGTTCATTTTCTGAATTGTTTTGTAATTTGTGTCTGTAGCATGGCCCAAGCAGAGGGTCACTCATTTGAGTTTGGTCTGATGGAGGTTTTTTCCTCACAGGGGAGTTTTTCCTTAACACTGTTTGTTACTCTGTGGGTTGGTAAGGTTAGACCATACTTTTGTGAAGCCATTGAGGCAACCTTGTTGTGATTTGGTGCTATATAAATAACAATAAATTGAAATTTAAATAGCTGTCTTCCATTGGAAACATTATTCCATATATGGGTGCATGCATTTTTTTAAACTTTCTGTAAAAAATATAATTAAAAAAAATGTTCTCATATCTCAAAAACATGATGTGATTGGCAAAAACTAACACCATTCAGCACCCACAAATTACCCAAAATCCGTTACAAAAAACACCAGCAGAAAACATTGTGTTGACCAATGACCAGTGGATAAATATTAATCAAATAAAACAAGTCTTTTTAGAATGCTTGGGGACACACTTTCCTTGGAAGCACAACAACCAGTACAAGCCGCTCAGTGGTTCCTGGCACTGAAGCCTGTTGAGTACAGACCTGACTTTCAAGTGGAAGTATTTGTGCACATATGCACACACTATAGT
The DNA here is from genome assembly GCF_902500255.1 of Thalassophryne amazonica. NCBI lineage: Eukaryota > Metazoa > Chordata > Actinopteri > Batrachoidiformes > Batrachoididae > Thalassophryne > Thalassophryne amazonica. The sequence continues at coordinate 34,100,804 of NC_047110.1, read as the reverse complement.
AACTGATTGAAAACAACAAATGTTGTACCAATTTACATTGACCATTTTTAGCATGCAGGCATCCAGTTTAGTCAGGAACACTGAAAATGCCAAATGCTTGTTGTTGCCTATGGATATACGAACCACAATAGGATGTTAGGATTTTCAAAGAAATTGAGCCTATCAAGATATGACAAATGGGTGGTAGTGTTTGTGTGGCTCAGCAATAGCAAGTGTCCTGCATGCTGAAACCTGTTTCAGAACTTGTTAGTATGCTGTCATTTCTTTTGTTTGCACTGCTGAGACACAGACGATTCCTTAAAGGAGCCAGAAGTAGGATTCAGTGATATCTAGTGATCAATATATTGCAGTAATTTCATACTGCAGACAAACCAGTAACCAAAACGTACTCCTCCATTTCAAAGCATGCATGGAAGTAATTTGTAAATGGAAATCAAATCAATTGCCTGTGAGTTTTGATAAACTGGCTCAAGTTATCCAGTCAAGACATTAATTTTGTTAATTTCAGTCACTGTAAATGTTGTGGTCTGGGCTGCTGTCTGGTCCATCATGGTCATTCTAGCTTTTTCCACTCTTCCTGCCTGTGATGTGCCCGAAGCAGCAGACAGCTGCTGAAACCACACACCTGGGGGTCATTTGCAGGGTCCCTATTTAGGACTGAGTTGGGCAGATCTTTGTCACCAGAATTTTCCATCACCTTAAGCAGCAATGTTTTGGCCTCCTCATGCTCAATGTTTTCTATGTGAAACTCTGATCTCCTTTTGTCATTTTGAATTCTTTGTGTTTTCTGTTAAGGTAAAGACTGTACTTCAGAAATTGTTTATTAAGTCAGTTATTAAGTGCAATTTCTTTTGGTTCTCTTTAACCCAAGTTGGATTTAAAGGATGTTTTTTTCCCCTCCGTAGCTGGACAGACTAAGTTAAATGTACTTGTTTCCCCCCCCTCCTCTGAATACTACCTGATGGGATTAAGTTACCTGTGTTACTGACTTGGACCCCTACTGGATTATCATTATCACTCATTTGTGGATTTCTGTCTTCTTCATTTCTCTGTGTAATTTTGGCCCTCTGGTTCCCTACAGTCTGCACTTAGCTGTACTCAACCCCATCGTGTCCTAGTCCTATAGTGCCATGTTTCCTCAGCTCTTTGCTTTGGTTACCTTTTGGCCATCATTCATTGTACATATAGATAACGATTTGTTTCACAGTGTAATCTTCACGTGCCTTAACTAAAGCACTCCCTCTGCTGAATCACCTCTAATTATTTACACATTATTCACTTTGTGTGGTTTAGGAATACGCTAGCTTAGTGCAGCTACTAGCTCCTTAGCCGGTTTAGCATGGCGGCTTCTCCTGTCTCTCCCGCACTTTTCTGCTCTGGGTGTGAAATGTTTAGTTATTCCCTCGGCCTCCTTTAGCAGTAATGGTACTTGTAATAAGTGTAGCTTATTCGTAGCTTTGGAGGCCAGGCTGGGCGAATTGGAGACTCGGCTCCGCACCTTGGAAAATCCTGCAGCTAGCCAGGCCCATGTAGTCGGTGTGGACCAAGGTAGCTTAGCCGCCATTAGTTTCCCTCCGGCAGATCCCGAGCAGCCGGGGAAAGCAGGCCGGACTGGGTGACTGTGAGGAGGAAAGTGTAGGCCTAAACAGAAGCCCTGTGTACACCGCCAACCCGTTCACATCTCTAACCATTTTTCCCCACTCGGCGACACACCCGCCGAGGAAAAAACTCTGGTATTGGCGACTCTGTTTTGAGAAATGTGAAGTTAGCGACACCAGCAACCATAATCAATTGTCTTCCGGGGGGCCAGAGCAGGTGACATTGAAGGAAAATTTGAAACTGCTGGCTAAGGCTAAGCGTAAATTTGGTTAAGATTGTAATTCACGTCGGCAGTAATGACACCCGGTTACGCCAATCGGAGGTCACTAAAATTAACATTGAATCGGTGTGTAACTTTGCAAAAACAATGTCGGACTCTGTAGTTTTCTCTGGGCCCCTCCCCAATCGGACCGTGAGTGACATGTTTAGCCGCATGTTCTCCTTGAATTGCTGGCTGTCTGAGTGGTGTCCAAAAAATGAGGTGGGCTTCACAGATAATTGGCAAAGCTTCTGGGGAAAACCTGGTCTTGTTAGGAGAGACGGCATCCATCCCACTTTGGATGAGCAGCTCTTATTTCTAGAAATCTGGCCAATTTTCTAAATCCTCCAAACGTGACTATCCAGGGTGGGACCAGGAAGCAGAGTTGTAGTCTTACACACCTCTCTGCAGCTTCTCTCCCCCTGCCATCCCCTCATTACCCCATCCCCGTAGAGACGGTGCCTGCTCCAGACCACAATAACCAGCAAAAATATATTTAAGCATAAAAATTCAAAAAGAAAAATATATAGCACCTTCACTGCACCACAGACTAAAACAGTTAAATGTGGTCTATTAAACATTAGATCTCTCTCTTCTAAGTCCCTGTTAGTAAAGATATAATATTGATCAACATATTGATTTATTCTGCCTTACAGAAACCTGGTTACAGCAGGATGAATATGTTAGTTTAAATGAGTCAACACCCCTGAGTCACACTAACTGCCAGAACGCTCGTAGCACGGGCCGAGGCGGAGGATTAGCAGCAATCTTCCACTCCAGCTTATTAATTAATCAAAAACCCAGACAGAGCTTTAATTCATTTGAAAGCTTGACTCTTAGTCTTGTCCATCCAAATTGGAAGTCCCAAAAACCAGTTATATTTGTTATCTATCGTCCACCACTTTAATCATACCTTAGATCTTGTTCTGACTTATGGTATGAAAATTGAAGACTTAACAGTATTCCCTGAAAACCCCCTTCTGTCTGATCATTTCTTAATAACATTTACATTTACTCTGATGGACTACCCAGCAGTGGGGAATAAGTTTCATTACAGTAGAGTCTTTCAGAAAGCGCTGTAACTAGGTTTAAGGATATGATTCCTTCTTTATGTTCTCCAATGCCATATACCAACACAGGGCAGAGTAGACTACCTAAACTCTGTGAGTGAGATAGATTACCTCATCAATAGTTTTATATCCTCATCGAGGACAACCTTTGGATGCTGTAGCTCCTCTGAAAAAGAGAGCCTTAAATCAGAAGTGCCTGACTCTATGGTATAACTCACAAACTCCCAGCTTAAAGCAGATAACCTGTAAGTTGGAGAGGAAATGGCATCTCACTAATTTAGAAGATCTTCACTTAGCCTGGAAAAAGAGTCTGTTGCTCTAAAAAAAAGCCCTCCGTAAAGCTAGGACATCTACTACTCATCACTAATTGAAGAAAATAAGAACAACCCCAGGTTTCTTTTCAGCACTGTAGCCAGGGTGACAAAGTGTCAGAGCTCTATTGAGCCGAGTATTCCTTAACTTTAACTAGTAATGACTTCATGACTTTCTTGCTAATAAAATTTAACTATTAGAGAAATAATTACTCATAACCATCCCAAAGACATATCGTTATCTTTGGCTTATTTTCATTAGTTACTTCCTCCAAACCATCAACATGTCTATTAGACCCCATTCCTACCAGGCTGCTCAAGGAAGCCCTACCATTAATTAATGCTTAGATCTTAAATATGATCAATCTATCTTTATTTATTTTAGTTGGCTATGTACCACAGGCTTTTAAGGTGGCAGTAATTAAACCATTACTTAAAAAGCCATCACTTGACCCAGCTATCTTAGCTAATTATAGGCCAATCTCCAACCTTCCTTTTCTCTCAAAAATTCTTGAAAGGGTTGTTGTAAAACAGCTAACTGATCATCTGCAGAGGAATGGTCTATTTGAAGAGCTTCAGTCAGGGTTTAGAATGCATCATAGTACAGAAACAGCATTAGTGAAGGTTACAAATGATCTTCTTATGGCCTCAGACAGTGGACTCATCTCTGTGCTTGTTCTGTTAGACCTCAGTGCTGCTTTTGATACTGTTGACCATAAAATTTTATTACAGAGATTAGAAGCATGCCGTAGGTATTAAGGCACTGCGCTGCAGTGGTTTGAATCATATTATCTAATAGATTTACAATTTGTTCATGTAAATGGGGAATCTTCTTCACAGACTAAGGTTAATTATGGAGTTCCACAAGGTTCTGTGCTAGGACCAATTTTACTTCACTTATACATGCTTCCCTTAGGCAGTATTATTAGACAGCATTGCTTAAATTTTCTCAGCTTTATCTATCCATGAAGCCAGAGGACACACACCAGTTAGCTAAACTGCAGGATTGTCTTACGACATAAAGACATGGATGACCTCTATTTCCTGCTTTTAAACTCAGATAAAAACTGAAGTTATTGTACTTGGCCCCCACAAATCTTAGAAACATGGTGTCTAACCTGATCCTTACTCTGGATAGCATTACCCTGACCTCTAGTAGTACTGTGAGAAATCTTGGAGTCATTTTTGATCAGGATATGTCATTCAATGCGTATATTAAACAAATATGTAGTACTGCTTGTTTGCATTTGCGCAATATCTCTAAAATTAGAAAGATCTTGTCTCAGAGTGATGCTGAAAAAACTAATGCATGCATTTATTTCCTCTAGGCTGGACTATTGTAATTTGTTATTATCAGGTTGTCCTAAAAGTTCCCTGAAAAGCCTTGAGTTAATTCAAAATGCTGCAGCTAGAGTACTGACAGGGACTAGAAGGAGAGAGCATATCTCACCCATATTGGCCTCTCTTCATTGGCTTCCTGTTAATTCTAGAATAGAATTTAAAATTCTTCTTCTCACTTATAAGGTTTTGAATAATCAGGTCCCATCGTATCTTAGGGACCTCATAGTACCATATCACCCCAATAGAGCACTTCGCTCTCAGACTGCAGGCTTACTTGTAGTTCCTAGGGTTTGTAAGAGTAGAATGGGAGGCAGAGCCTTCAGCTTTCAGGCTCCTCTCCTCTGGAACCAGCTCCCAATTCGGATCAGGGAGACAGACACCCTCTCTACTTTAAGATTAGGCTTAAAACTTTCCTTTTTGCTAACCTTATAGTTAGGGCTGGATCAGGTGACCCTGAACCATCCCTTAGTTATGCTGCTATAGACTTAGACTGCTGGGGGTTCCCATGATGCACTGAGTGTTTCTTTCTCTTCTTGCTCTGTATGCACCACTCTGCATTTAATCATTAGTCATTGATCTCTGCTCCCCTCCACAGCATGTCTTTTTCCTGGTTCTCTCCCTCAGCCCCAACCAGTCCCAGCAGAAGACTGCCCCTTCCTGAGCCTGGTTCTGCTGGAGGTTTCTTCCTGTTAAAAGGGAGTTTTTCCTTCCCGCTGTCGCCAGGTGCTTGCTCCCAGGGGGTCGTTTTGACAGTTGGGGATTTTCCGTAATTATTGTATGGCTTTGCCTTGCAATATGAAGCGCCTTGGGGCAACTGTTTGTTGTGATTTGGCACTATATAAATGAAATTGATTTTATTTTATTTGATTTGATTTGATTTATAAACAAAATTAATACAGATAGAATAACTCCATTAATTTCAATTCAGTCATTTGTACAAAGTAAAAATATAACATATATCTTTTAATTTTAAATAATGCACTAATTCAACATTAACAAACATACAGGTGCCAAACAGATTTTGGGTAAAATGTGCCTCCTCTAACACTGATTGGTTGACTCATTCATTCTATGTAAAAACCAACACGTTAATGTGAGGTTTGTGTGTGTTGGTGTTTACATATAAATGTGATTTGTAAAATATGCCTTTTGTTATTTGTAAAAAAAAAAAAAAACAAAAGAAAAAAAAAGTCATTTGCAAAAAGCCAAAAACTCATGTTGTTATTTGACAACCATCTGATATAACCTGGGTCAAAATAAATAGAACACTGCCATCTACTGGTTTTCAGATGCTCATACTGCCATGAACACTACTGGCCAGTAGATGGCATTAGAGACTGTGAAAACGTGCCAAGACAAAATTCCAGATAATCCGTGTCTGCTACATTTAAAATACATGGAATTTAATGAACGCAAACTGAATTTCAGACATCTTATATATATTACTCTGGAGCAAAGATGACACAGTGTTTGACATAAACAGGAGTTACAGGACTCTAAAGAGCAAACAGTAATTGACTGCAGTAATTCCAGCTGAAAATAATGGAGAAGCAACCTGGGCTTCTTCTGGCATTTTTACATAAAATAAACATAATAACAATATCTATAAACCCAGAGAATATATTCACAAGAGTTTGAGGCACAATATGCAAAGGGTTTAATGTTGTTGTCCGTGTGGAGCCTGATCAGAGCGTCTCAAATGCATTTCTTCTGTCGTGAATGTACTGAGATTACCCATAATGCACCTGGACACAGCATGTCCACACTAAAACCTTCAAAATTATTGCATTACTTTTAAACTAAAACATATATCTGACATTTTCACTTTATAAAACTTCAGACGTGACTTTAATTTAAATAACTTGTCCAAAATTAGTTTGGTGAAAATTTTCACCATAAGTTAAAACTGTATGCCTCTGGATGATTTGGGTGATATTGCCAGCATATCAGTATGGGATCAAAAGAAATTTGCTTTTTTCTTTTCCTGGAGAAGATAGAGTGGTTTCTTCTGGAACCAGCTCTTTGCAGTGGATAGAACTGCACATCTACTACAAAACATTTAACAGGTAATTACTCAACTGATTTTAGACTTAATAAATGTTTGCAACTGTTAAGCTTTGTTCATCACGCCTGCCAAAACTTGCGAGCTGTCTAAAAATTATCGGAAGATAGTTGGTCCGATGATGGTTTCAAAGTTATCTGAAAAGCTAATCCGATAATGAAAACTTTAGCTTTGATAATTAGCAGTTAGCAGAACTGTGCGCATCACTGGTAATGAGTAATGAGGTACACATGCTGTGATGAAACTACTTTTGTAAGGATTTTAGAACAAAAATTTAGGTTTGATATCAGTTCATAGTTTTTTAGAAAATCAGAGTCAAGGTTTGATTTCTTAAGAATTGGTTTTAATCACTGCATATTTGAAACATTTAGGAACAGAATCTGAGGTTAATGACAGATTAATAATTGGGCCAACACAGTAGGCCCAAGTATAAGCCACAGGTCTTTAAACAGTTTAGTCAGTATCAGGTCAAACAGACAGGTTTGCTTTCAACTCAATTTATAGGTTTCATCAACATACCCAGTGGAATAGTATACAAACCCATATGTCTTGGCATCCTATCAGAGATGGTGCCCACATCAGAAGCAGTATGCAGTGGTGGGACTAATGCATGCTGGGACATATTTGACTTGTAGTCTAAGAAATCCTGAGCAGTAAATTGAGAGTGGCTTACAAGTGACTGTCCTTGAATAAGTACAGCCACAGTGTCAAAAAATAACTTTGAATTATGCTTGTTTTTGTTTGTCTAATTGGTGTAGTTGGCCCATTTTATAACCTTACAGCTAGGTTTTGTCAAAACTCACTTTATAGTCACCCTTTCTTCACTTCAATGAAAATAAATACTTGTTTTATGAAAAGTAAAATAAAGACCTCTTTCTTGACCTCATATTTAACTGTTGACAGCACTGTAACAGTAAAACATGCAATTTCTAACCTACATTGTTTCTAAATATAACTGTTAAATTCTTTCTAACATTTTTCTAACATTTAAATTCTCTCTAAACATTTTACTTGTCGAAATTCCAATCCAATCCACTTATTTATATAGCACATTTAACAACAAATGTTCCAAAGTGCTGCACATACAATAGAATCACGATAGATAAATCCCAGTAGTCAAAAATTAAAAATAAGAAAACTAACAATAAATTAACTAAAATGTGCAAGATAAATAAATACATACAGCATACAAAAGATAAAACCATAAAATCTACCAAAATAAAAACAAAACCAATAAAACAGAGGACCACACAACTCACTCAGTGTTAAAAACCAGAGAATAAAAGTGGGTCTTCAGACAAGACTTAAAACACTCCACTGCGGGGGCTGTTCGGACATGGAGGGGCAGAGCGTTCCAAAGTCTGGGGCCAGCCACAGAGAAAGGAATTATTATTATTGTAAGTAGTATTAGTAATTGTAGTAAAACAAGGCTTCAAAACTGGACCTTTAATCTAGGGGTGTTGTGGGGGGGGCACATCCCTGCCCCACGCCCCCATTCCATCTGGATTCACCCCTGCCTTGGTGTTTGAGCACAAAGAATGGATAACATTTATTTATGCAGAAAACATGACCAGATTTACAGGTAAGAAAGCTTTATTGTATTTTCACTTCACGTGGTCCTCAGAAAGAGAGTTTAGGTACATTTGAGTGGAAAATAGTGTTAGTTGTTGACGCGTCGTGGAGGATCAGCTCCGTATCTGCTTTTTAACAAGCAGGGCTCAGCTCAGAATTCTAAATAAAGGAGAAACAAGCATAAAAATGTCTTTGTAAAGCTCAGTGCAGGTGTGCTGTTATCACCGCACTTTAAGAGGTGAGGACGAGTCGTAGCTGCTACAGAAAACCGTGGATGAAAAGCTCACAGCTCGCTTAAAGTGGTCAGTTCAGTCAAACCCCGACCCCCTGTCCACGGACCAAGTTTAATGCTGCTATCGACCCACAATGCAAAAATAATAGTAATGCACAGTGACTTGGAGAAGTAACTTTAATCTGATTACTGATTTGGAAAGATTAATGCATTAGATTACTCGTTACTAAAAAAAGGCTTCAGATTAGAGTAAAACATTACCGACATCACTGCAAGTCAGCAATACATATATGTAAGCTCCCTCAAATTAAATTTGTGTTATGTGAATTGCTTACCTTAACCCTACCCCTAACCTTAACATTAACCATGACCATGGCCTTAACCATAATCAAAAATAGATGATTGTTAACAGACAGTTGGACATCTGTGTCAGGGGGGAACAGAGAGAAATAACACAGCTTTAAAAACAATGTGTCACTAAGTAATGCAAATGGTCTACCTAACTCTTCTCATGGTGAAGCAAAAGGACATGGACAAAGTGTCAAAATGTGAGGAGTTGGGTGTGAGAATGTGTCATTAAAAATGTTTTTCTTTTGGCTGCCTCATATATCCAGGATTGCCACAGTGGATCCAGAAAAAAAATCAGCATTCACATTTGACAGATTTTATGCTGGAAGCCCTTCCAGACTCAAGCTAAAAGAAGAGTCAGTATTACAGTTGCAGGCTCATTTCTTTAGGTTTCCCATGTTAGCACAATGTTGTTGCTGCCACAAGTAAAAAAGAAACAAAAAAAAAAAATCTGTGTTGGGTCAAATATAAGACTGTATTTATTTCTATTAAACACATCGGGAATTGTGGCACGGTGGATTTGTGGTGTGCACTGTGGCCTTGCACCAAGAAGGTCTTGCTTCTCATGTGTTCTCCCCTTGTTCACGTGGGTTCCCTCCAGGTGCTCTGACTTCCTCCCATGACATGCAGGTTTGGTGAACTGGCAATTTTAAATTGGTCGTAACAACATATATGTTGTCCTGCAATAGATTGGCATCCTATAAAGGGCATACCCTGACTCTCACCCTGTGACTGTTGGGACAGGCACCATCGCCCCATGACCCTTAACTGGAGTAAGCGGGTGTAGGAAATGATTGAACATCTGAAATACGTGAAGTAGTTTTCTGTTCAAGGATGAGAATTTTACATCATACATCTGCAACTCCAGCTGGTGCCAGACACCTGTGAAAGGGATAAGGCTTTCTCAACAATTAGAGAATATGATGGTCTTTGTTCCAAATCACACTTGTGGAACAGAGTATTACTTCTGTGTTACCACTATTTTTTAGAATCATTTGCAGTTGTCCCAGAGGCTTGTCACATGCAAACAAAGCCTCTTTTGATGTCCCTCCACAATTTAATTTCAACAACGTAGCTATGTTACTGATGCTGCTCATCCTGCACCAGAAGAGATTTGGAAGAGCTGCAGTATCATGTCGTGTGGTGCCATGTTTTTCTTCGGCTTTTTTTTCCATGATGGCTTGCAAAAAACTGGAATGGAACTTTCTTTGCATTATACAGCCAACTAGTTATTCACTACACTCTGTCAACAGGGATTGTTGTTTCTATTTGTTTCTAACAATTAAGTAAAATGTACAGTGGTCCCTTGTTTGTCGCAGGAGTTATGTTCTAAAAATAGCACGCAATAAACGAAATCCGCGAAGTATTCAGCATTATTTTTTACAATTATTAAAGACGTTTTAAGGCTGTAAAACCCCTCACTACACACTTTATACACTTTTCTCAAACAGGCATTAACATTTTCTCACTTTTCTCTCATGTGTAAACACTCTCAAAGTTCAAACCTTAGTAGAAAAATAAGACCAACCTGTTTTCAGGCCCAAACATTTTTTTGAAAAACAAAAATAGAACGTTTTCCTACAAATAATTATGATGGCTTTTAGAACTAACAAATTTAATTTTAACGATCAACCTATGAGGTTGGACACATTAAGAAATTATTAATGGTGACTGACCAGTATTTCACAGTTCCTCTGATCGCGCCTCTTCGTCCTGGCGCCGCTCTGCTGTCGCGCCTTTTTCCACTGAGTCACACCTCGCTGCAGGTGTCTTTTTCCGAGTGAAGAATACAGTTATGGGTAGTTGTTGGCGCTCTTTTTTCTTCTGGGCTAGAAGATTCTTATAAACAGACATGCAGAACACAATGCGCATACTCTCCCTTCGTGGTGCCGAGACCAGCCTGCTTGATGAGGACGCAGAACACAATGTGCTGTTAAAAAAAAAAAAAAAGCATGCAAAATTGCAAAAAAAATGCAATTTTGCAAAAAAAAATGCAAAAAAATCTGCGAAACTGCGAGGCTGCGAAAGGTGAACCACATTATAGCGAGGGACCACTGTATTTTAAAAATTGCCATACCCACTTTGTCCCTTCATGGAAATCTCTGAGGACCTTGCAGGCATATACTCATCTGAAAAAAATAAAGAAAGAAATAAAACACCATCATCTGATGACACCCACTTTAGCATCTCAATGACAATGACAGATAAAGCTAATTGTGTGGCTTTTCCAGAAAATGAAAACTGAATGAAAACTGTTTATTTCGAACATTTGATACAACAACAAATACAAGCTAGATCAGTGAAAACAACAACAAAAAAGTTCCTACTGTGTACCCAACATGTCCGAAAAGGGGTAGGGTGAAGCATCAGCTTATTTATCCCTACCCCTTCTTCCCCACAACCAGTAATACCCTTTGCCACATATACACATAGATTCCTACACACCTAAACCGATATATATATATATATATATATATATATATATATATATACACACATGCATACATATACACATACACATATATATATATATATATATATATATATATATATATATATATATATATATATATATATATATATATATATACACTCAACAAAAATATAAATGCAACACTTTTGGTTTTGCTCCCATTTTGTATGAGATGAACTGAAAGATCTAAAACTTTTTCCACATACACAATATTACCATTTCCCTCAAATATTGTTCACAAACCAGTCTAAAACTGTGATAGTGAGCACTTCTCCTTTGCTGAGATAATCCATCCCACCTCACAGGTGTGCCATATCAAGATGCTGATTAGACACCATGATTAGTGCACAGGTGTGCATTAGACTGCCCACAATAAAAGGCCACTCTGAAAGGTGCAGTTTTGTTTTACTGGGGGGGATACCAGTCAGTATCTGGTGTGACCACCATTTGCCTCATGCAGTGCAACACATCTCCTTCGCATAGAGTTGATCAGGCTGTCAATTGTGGCCTGTGGAATGTTGGTCCACTCCTCTTCAATGGCTGTGTGAAGTTGCTGGATATTGGCAGGAACTGGTACACGCTGTCGTATACGCCGGTCCAGAGCATCCCAAACATGCTCAATGGGTGACATGTGCGGTGAGTATGCCGGCCATGCAAGAACTGGGACATTTTCAGCTTCCATTAGACACCATGATTAGTGCACAGGTGTGCCTTAGACTGCCCACAATAAAAGGCCACTCTGAAAGGTGCAGTTTTATCACACAGCACAATGCCACAGATATCGCAAGATTTGAGGGAGCGTGCAATTGGCATGCTGACAGCAGGAATGTCAACCAGAGCTGTTGCTCGTGTATTGAATGTTCATTTCTCTACCATAAGCCGTCTCCAAAGGCGTTTCAGAGAATTTGGCAGTACATCCAACCAGCCTCACAACCACAGACCACGTGTAACCACACCAGCCCAGGACCTCCACATCCAGCATGTTCACCTCCAAGATCGTCTGAGACCAGCCACTCGGACAGCTGCTGAAACAGTCGGTTTGCATAACCAAAGAATTTCTGCACAAACTGTCAGAAACCGTCTCAGGGAAGCTCATCTGCATGCTCGTCGTCCTCATCAGGGTCTCGACCTGACTCCAGCTCGTCATCGTAACTGACTAGAGTGGGCAGATGCTCACATTCGCTGGCATTTGGCACGTTGGAGAGGTGTTCTCTTCACGGATGAATCCCGGTTCACACTGTCCAGGGCAGATGGCAGACAGCGTGTGTGGTGTCGTGTGGGTGAGTGGTTTTCTGATGTCAATGTTGTGGATCGAGTGGCCCATGGTGGCGGTGGGGTTATGGTATGGGCAGGCATCTGTTATGGATGAAGAACACAGGTGCATTTTATTGAAGGCATTTTGAATGCACAGAGATACCGTGACGAGATCCTGAGGCCCATTGTTGTGCCATACATCCAAGAACATCGCCTCATGTTGCAGCAGGATAATGCACGGCCCCATGTTGCAAGGATCTGTACACAGTTCTTGGAAGCTGAAAATGTCCCAGTTCTTGCATGGCCGGCATACTCACCGGACATGTCACCCATTGAGCATGTTTGGGATGATCTGGACCGGCGTATACGACAGCGTGTACCAGTTCCTGCCAATATCCAGCAACTTCGCACAGCCATTGAAGAGGAGTGGACCAACATTCCACAGGCCACAATTGACAGCCTGATCAACTCTATGCGAAGGAGATGTGTTGCACTGCATGAGGCAAATGGTGGTCACACCAGATACTGACTGGTATCCCCCCCAGTAAAACAAAACTGCACCTTTCAGAGTGGCCTTTTATTGTGGACAGTCTAAGGCACACCTGTGCACTAATCATGGTGTCTAATCAGCATCTTGATATGGCACACCTGTGAGGTGGGATGGATTATCTCAGCAAAGGAGAAGTGCTCACTATCACAGATTTAGACTAGTTTGTGAACAATATTTGAGGGAAATGGTGATATTGTGTATGTGGAAAAAGTTTTAGATCTTTGAGTTCATCTCATACAAAATGGGAGCAAAACCAAAAGTGTTGCGTTTATATGTTTGTTGAGTGTACATACACATACATATACATACACATATACACAAACATAAATATACACCTACACATACCTACTTACATACAAAATACTATATATTTACAAGCCGAAGCAAAAAACAAAAACACCCTAACCCTCATTACTCTTCCTCCTCCCTATACCTAGAAAAAAACATATTTTTGTACCGCTGTTTGAACTGGTTCATGCTTGGACATTGCTTGAGCCCCACTCCCAATCTGTTCCACATCCTCACCCCACAGACAGAAATATTGGTTGTTAGTTTAACAGCCAGGCCTTGATGATCTGTTAAACACAATTGAAAGCCTATATCACAAGTGCGTTTGGATCTTGTCCAACCCCACATTGCCATTTAATGGCTGATCTAGAGAAGAACTTTGTGGAGGAATGGGCCAAAATCCCTGCTGCAGTGTGTGCAAACCTGGTGAAAAACTACAGGAAACATTTGACCTCTGTAATTGCAAACAAAGGCTACTGTACAAAATATTAACATTGATTTTCACAGGTGTTTAAATACTTATTTGCAGCAGTAACATGCAAATAAATTATTTAAAAAATCATACATTGTGATTTCCGGATTTATTTATTTATTTTTTTAGGTTATGTCTCTCACAGTGGACATGCACCTAAGATGAAAATTTCAGACTCCATGATTTCTAAGTGGGAGAATTTGCAAAATCACAGGGTGTTCAAATACTTATTTTCCTCACTGTATGTGAAACATTTGAAACCCAGCCTTAACCGGGGAGGGGGTCTGAGACACGCTCTGTCCCCTGTTTACAATGGGGTACTCAGGTCTAAGTAGTTTCAGGTAATGAGTCATTCACGTCATCAGGAGAGCCATCAGGAGAGACGTCAGTCCCATTGTTAGGAGGGACAGCTACCCTGTCATTAGGAGGGTGCTAACTAGAGCACAATAGTTGCTAATTAGAGCAATTGTTTAGTCACTAGCCAATAGCAGTCTTTTTTTTGGTCAATTTTTTGGGTTAAAGAGGTGGGCGTTTATAAGCTTTTCCTTCTGCCTGAGCGAGTACACGACTATCTGTATCTGTTCAACCATCTATATTATCTGTATCCGTAGCTGTACTCATAGTGGGTGGGGCCTAAAGTGGAAGTGGGCATGGTTTGACCCGAAATGGCTGGGGCTTAGCTTAAATCAGTACAATATTTTAAGTCTGAAATTGATATGGATTGATCAGAAGTTGCTATATTTATTGTTTATTTGAAAACTATTTACAGAACAGCCTCAAAATTGAGATTCAAATCAAAGTTTTTGATCACAAAAGTAAGAGAACTATTTGCAGAAGTTTTTTTATGAACTCAGAACATGAATAGTCTTAAGTGTATGAATGAATATATACAGAACAGCCTTAGAATTGACATTCAATGTAGTATGAAATTATGAACTACTAAGTATGCATGAACAAGAGTTGTCATACTCAACAAAACCTTTTTTATTTTATGATCAAACTGTGATTTTTTTTTTATTTATTTATTTTTACTACCTAACATTCTTGGCATTTTCCACAAAAAGTTAAACAATATTGATTAAGGCCTGGTTCACATGGCAGGATAATTAGGCCGATATCGGACCCGATCTTCCCCTTCCGACAATCTTAAGGACGCCCCGACAATCGTGATGACTCTAAAGATAATCTTATCAGATATTCCTGCCGTGTATAGTGTGTTAAGAGCACTCTGATCTGTTCGGAAGGATGTCAGGAGCGCTGTGATAACAAATCGGGGATATTCAACATGTTGGATTTGTTTGGCCCAATATCGCAGCGTGTGTTACATCCTCCGACCAAAACGAGCATGCAACCTGCTAACTGTGATGTGCAGCCAATCAGAAAGTCAGGTGACAGATGTATGGAGCGGAAAATAAAATCAAAACAGCTGTTCTGACTTACCAGAAAGTCTGGTGGTCGTGCTCTCTCCACTCCTTTAAAGGATGGCTTTTCTTTTTGTATTGTTTTTTTTCCCCCTCTGTTTTAAATAGTCCACAAAGTATCTCCGTTTGTTTACTCTGAAGTCACGTTTAATCTCGAGAGATTTTGCGAGACTGAGAGCTGGGAATGTTCATGTGTGAAATCTGTTCGTGTGTGGTGTTGTTGTCCTTACTGTGGCTGAACACCACACACTGTACAACGAAACCTGTTAGAGCTATGATTGTTTTTTTTTTTATCTTCACGTGTGTGGTCTCTCAGGTTTTGGAAACCTAAAGATAATTTTAAAATCATGTCGTATGAACCAGGCTTAAGGTGTGTGCATGTGTCTGTGTGACAGGGAGAGAGAGGTTGTTCGACTGACCAATTTATTTTTTGAACTGCATTGAGAAATTGTCAGATACTGCATGCAGTCATATTCAATAAAAATATTAATATAGGCTACTTTGTGTGTTCAGCTATAAGTGTGTAAGTGGTCTGTAAGACTGTTTATTTTTTAATGATCTGTGTGAACTTGGTGATTCATGCAAACATCCAGTGATGGCAAACAGGGAAATAATATGTCAGCCTTGTTCACTGTA
The DNA here is from genome assembly GCF_902500255.1 of Thalassophryne amazonica. Classification (NCBI taxonomy): domain Eukaryota; kingdom Metazoa; phylum Chordata; class Actinopteri; order Batrachoidiformes; family Batrachoididae; genus Thalassophryne; species Thalassophryne amazonica. The sequence continues at coordinate 34,084,916 of NC_047110.1, read as the reverse complement.
TTCTTCTCACAAGCACTGCGTTCAGTAGGAGCAAAGTTTTCCAACTGACTTTATATCACCAACAAAACGAAGAGCAAACAAACAGTTTAAAAATAAATAAATAAAATAAAAAACCTGACTGGAGTGGAGGCAGTGACCGATGCGACAGGAGCCGTTTTTAGTTCTGTCTTGTCAAAAGCACCGTGTACGATACAAAACAAGTTCACCAAGTAACTTCAAATATCAGACAAAGTGAAAAAGAGAGCTGAAGAAAACTTTTAAAGAGTATTGACAGAGCAACGTGAGGCAGAATCCAGCCAAGCACAGAGAGAGAGAGATCCTCTGTGTGTGTGTGAGAAGCTGCAAATGAGACGTGTCTGTGTAGGGAAGATGCGGGGCACTGTGTGTGACTGGCCAGTCACAGCGCGTGAAGACAGTCAGTTAGCCAATGAGAATTTTCCTTTAGCACAAGCACAGATATTGATGAGTTTTATTCAGATGATGCTCGTGCCTCGTCAAAAATGCTTTATCCATAACCGGATACTCGTCTGAAACAAGTATCCGGCTCAACCCAATAGTGAGGCAGCTTAAGTCAATACACTTGGTGATACAAGCACCAAATTTGGTACATAAGTACTTCAGGACCTACTCTCGTAAAAAAGGTCGCTATCCAGGTGAAAAAACAAAATGGCCGACATTTTTCAGATGGCTACCACGTTAAGGTGAAAAAGTGTGTTTTCAGCTCAGAATGTCAAGGAATCAAAACATCTGAGTAATGCAATATCAAATGTATGTATTCTGACCAAGAGTACTTAATAGTATCAATGTCATTCCAAAATGGCCACCATTTTAAAAATGGCAGCTATTTCATGACTGAAAAGGCATATTTATTGTTGTGAAAAGTGTGATGACACGGACCCACAACAGGGGGCGTAAATGAAAGGTCAATGGAAATACGAAGTAACAATTTAATGTTGTGAAAAGTGCACAACGGATACAGATACAATTCAATACTACAGTAAATTATGAAGTTGGTGTCGTGTGGGCAGGCTCGAGGATAGGAGACGCCCGTCCAGAGAATAGTCGGGACCCACACGATTTCCACCGCCAACGGATCTGGAACACCCCGGAGCCGCCAAGTCCTGAGTCCCCAGGTGGCCACCGTCTCCAGCTGTCAGATCGGGTACTGCTGGCAGGAAACAGAAACAGTCAAGAGTGGGTGTGTGTGCACACACCCAGTAAAACAGTCAGCAGGTAATCCTTTTGGAGAAAACACCACCTCCTGATCTTACTACTTCCTGGAGTCTTACGTGCAGCCTCCACTCAACAAGTGTAAGAGTGAAGAGCGGGAACGCCAACTCTTACCAACTCCCTCCAACTCGGCAGACAGTGGAAAGCTGCAAAACTCAAAGGTACAGTTCAGATGCAAAAGACGTCACAACTTAACTTAGCTGAATTACACAACGGCTGAGTGTCTACCTGAATGGTTTGACGATTTCTCAGCATCTATGGCTGAGGTGTGATGAGGTGATAAGTGACAGCTGTCAACTTGAGTTCCTGGCGGTGGCTGCGCCCTCTGGTGCCTGAAGCCCGCCTTCAGGCAGGGCACCCTCTGGTGTTGGGCCAGCAGTACCTCCTCTTCGGGCGGCCCACACAACAGGACCCCCCCCAACGGGCGCCTCCTGACGCCCGACCAGGCTTGTCAGGATGTCGGCGGTAGAAATCGGCCAGGAGGGCCGGGTCCAGGATGAAACTCCGCTTAACCCAGGAGCGTTCTTCGGGTCCATACCCCTCCCAATCCACCAGATATTCGAAACCCCAGCCCAGTCGACGAACGTCCAGGAGCCTGCGGATGGTCCACGCAGGCTCTCCATCGATGATTCGGGCAGGAGGCAGCACTGGTCCTGGAGTGCAGAGGGTGGAGTTGTGACAAGGCTTGATCTGAGACACGTGGAAGACTGGATGTATCCGCAGTGAAGCTGGCAGCCTCAGCTTCACTGCGGCTGGACTGAGGACTTTGGTAATCGTGAATGGTCCGATGTATCTATCCTTCAACTTTTGTGATTCGACTTGCAGAGGGATGTCCTTAGTCGACAGCCATACCTCCTGCCCGGTTGGTATGCAGGAGCTGGGGTAAGCCGGCGGTCTGCATGGTCCTTAGCCCTCGTCCGGGCTTTCAGAAGGGCATAGTGGGCCGTGCGCCACACCCGACGGCACCTTCTGAGGTGGGCCTGGACCGAGGGGACCTCGACCTCTCCCTCTATGGCTGGGAACAATGGGGGCTGATACCCCAAACATGCTTCTAAGGGGGAGAGGCCAGTCGCCGATGAGATCTGACTGTTATGGGCGTACTCGATCCAGGCCAGATGTTGACTCCAAGCCGTCGGGTGCGCAGCAGTTACACACCGCAGGGCCTGCTCCAGATGTTGATTTGCCCGCTCTGCCTGTCCTTTGGTCTGTGGGTGCTACCCGGACGAGAGGCTCACGGTGGCCCCCAGTTCTCTACAGAAACTCCTCCAGACTTGCGAGGAGAACTGGGGACCACGATCCGAGACTATGTTCGTGGGGATACCATGCAGATGCATGACATGGTGGACCAGGAGGTCTGCAGTCTCCTGGGCCATCGGGAGCTTCGGGAGGGCCACGAAGTGGGCCGCCTTGGAGAACCGGTCCACTGTCGTCAGGATGGTTGTCATTCCCAGGGACGCAGGGAGACCCGTGACGAAGTCCAGGCCTATGTGGGACCAGGGGCTACAAGGCACTGGCAGTGGCTGGAGGAGTCCTTGGGCCTTCCTATGTTCAGCCTTGCCCCTGGCGCAGGTGGTACAGGCCTGGACGTACTCCCGGACGTCGGTTTCCAGTGACGCCTACCAGAAGCGCTGCCGGACCACTGCCACGGTTCTTCGCACACCTGGGTGGCAGGAGAGCTTGGAACCGTGACAGAAGTCCAAGACCGCAGCCCTGGCTTCTGGTGGGACATATAGTCTGTTCTTAGGTCCATCGCCGGGGTCTGGGTGTCGTGTCAGGGCCTCCCGGACGGTCTTCTCCACATCCCAGGTGAGGGTTGCGATGACCGTGGACTCAGGGATTATGGTGTCCGGTGGATCCGACAGCTCTGGCTTGACTTCCTCTTCATGCACCCGGGACAGTGCATCGGACCGTTGGTTCTTGGTCCCGGGGCAATACGTGAACTGGAAGTAAAACCGACCGAAGAACAGTGACCAACGGGCTTGCCTGGGGTTCAGACGCTTAGCGGTCCAGATGTATTCCAGGTTCCGATGGTCCGTGAAAACCGTGAAGGGGACTGTGGCTCCCTCCAGAAGGTGTCTCCACTCCTCAAGAGCCTCTTTCACCGCCAGAAGTTCCCGATTGCCGACGTCATAGTTCCTTTCAGCCGGGGTCATCCTGCGGAAGTAGTAGGCACAAGGATGGAGAACCTTATCGGACTCCCCAATCTGGGACAGCACGGCTCCTATCCCTGAGTCAGAGGCATCCACTTCAACTATAATCTGGCGATCGGGGTCAGGCTGCACCAGAACGGGTGCAGTCGAGAACCGACGTTTCAACTCCTTAAACGCGGCTTCGCACTGATCCTACCAGGTGAAAGGGACTTTAGTGGAGGTCAGGGCTGTCAGAGGGCTAACAACCTGACTGTAGCCCTTAATGAACCTCCGATAGAAATTCGTAAAACCGAGGAACTGTTGCAGTTTCCTACGGCTTGTTGGTTAGGGCCAATCTCTCACCGCCGTAACCTTGGCCGGATCAGGGGTGACGGAGTTGGAGGAGATAATGAACCCCAGGAAGGACAAAGAAGTGCGGTGGAACTCACACTTCTTGCCCTTCACAAACAGCCGGTTCTCCAACAACTCCTGCAGTACCTGACGTACATGCTTAACATGGGTCTCAGGATCCGGGGAGAAGATGAGGATATCGTCCAGGTATACGAAGACGAACCGATGCAGGAAGTCCCGCAAGACGTCATTAACCAAAGCTTGGAACGTCGCGGGCGCATTGGTGAGGCCGAACGGCATGACCAGGTACTCAAAATGACCTAACGGGGTGTTAAATGCTGTCTTCCACTCATCTCCCTTCTGGATCCGAACCAGGTGATACGCATTCCTGAGATCCAATTTTGTAAAGATTTGGGCTCTATGCAGGGGCGTGAACACTGAATCTAACAGAGGTAATCGGTATCGGTTGCGAACCGTGATCTCATTCAGCCCTCTGTAATCAATGCATGGACGGAGTCCGCCATCCTTCTTGCCCACAAAAAAGAAACCAGCCCCCATCGGGGATGTGGAATTCCGGATCAACCCGGCAGCTAGGGAGTCCCGGATGTAGGTCTCCATTGATTCGCGTTCCGGACGTGAGAGGTTGTACAACCTGCTGGACGGGTACTCAGCGCCCGGGACCAAATCAATGGCACAATCGTACAGACGGTGCGGGGGCAGCGTGAGCGCCAGATCCTTGCTGAAGACGTCAGCAATATCATGGTACTCAGCTGGCACCGCCGCGAGATTGGGGGGGACTTGAACCTCCTCCTTAGCTATTACACCGGGTGGAACTGAGGATCCTAAACACTCCCGGTGGCATGTTTCGCTCCACTGCATCACAACCCCAGATGGCCAATCAATCCGGGGATTGTGCTTTAACATCCAAGGATAACCCACAATCACCTGGGAGGTAGAAGGTGTTACATAAAACACAATCTCCTCCCTGTGATTACCAGACAGTACAGAAACAGCATTAGTGAAGGTTACAAATGATCTTCTTATGGCCTCGGACAGTGGACTCATCTCTGTGCTTGTTCTGTTAGACCTCAGTGCTGCTTTTGATACTGTTGACCATAAAATTTTATTACAGAGATTAGAGCATGCCATAGGTATTAAAGGCACTGCGCTGCGGTGCTTTGAATCATATTTGTCTAATAGATTCCAATTTGTTCATGTAAATGGGGAATCTTCTTCACAGACTAAACCAGATCCTTACTCTGGATGGCATTACCCTGACCTCTAGTAATACTGTGAGGAATCTTGGAGTCATTTTTGATCAGGATATGTCATTCAAAGCGCATATTAAACAAATATGTAGGACTGCTTTTTTGCATTTACGCAATATCTCTAAAATCAGAAAGGTCTTGTCTCAGAGTGATGCTGAAAAACTAATTCATGCATTTATTTCCTCTAGGCTGGACTATTGTAATTCATTATTATCAGGTTGTCCTAAAAGTTCCCTAAAAAGCCTTCAGTTAATTCAAAATGCTGCAGCTAGAGTACTGACGGGCACTAGAAGGAGAGAGCATATCTCACCCATATTGGCCTCTCTTCATTGGCTTCCTGTTAATTCTAGAATAGAATTTAAAATTCTTCTTCTTACTTATAAGGTTTGAATAATCAGGTCCCATCTTATCTTAGGGACCTCGTAGTACCATATCACCCAATAGAGCGCTTCGCTCTCAGACTGCAGGCTTACTTGTAGTTCCTAGGGGTTTGTAAGAGTAGAATGGGAGGCAGAGCCTTCAGCTTTCAGGCTCCTCTCCTGTGGAACCAGCTCCCAATTCAGATCAAGGAGACAGACACCCTCTCTACTTTAAGATTAGGCTTAAAACTTTCCTTTTGCTAAAGCTTATAGTTAGGGCTGGCTCAGGTGACCTGAACCATCCCTTAGTTATGCTGCTATAGACGTAGACTGCTGGGGGGTTCCCATGATGCACTGTTTCTTTCTCTTTTGCTCTGTATGCACCACTCTGCATTTAATCATAGGGATCGATCTCTGCTCCCCTCCACAGCATGTCTTTTTCCTGGTTCTCTCCCTCAGCCCCAACCAGTCCCAGCAGAAGACTGCCCCTCCCTGAGCCTGGTTCTGCTGGAGGTTTCTTCCTGTTAAAAGGGAGTTTTTCCTTCCCACTGTAGCCAAGTGCTTGCTCACAGGGGGTCGTTTTGACCGTTGGGGTTTTACATAATTATTGTATGGCCTTGCCTTACAATATAAAGCGCCTTGGGGCAACTGTTTGTTGTGATTTGGCACTATATAAAAAAATTGATTGAATTGATTGATCTAGTGCCCATACCGACAAAGGTGACGTAAGGCCACCAGGGGGAGCCCAACCTCCCTTGCCCATCTGCTGTCCAGCAGATTCCCCTCCGACCCCATGTCCACCAGTGCTGGGGCGTGAAGGGTGAGATCCCCACTCAGGATCGTCACTGGGATGCGTGCGGATTTTCGGGGTCTCCCCTCGTGATTGTTATGGCCCACCCTTAGCCCAGTTTCTAAGGGCGGGCATTGTAGTTTAACAGCTTGGGGCAATTCTTCTGTATGTGCTCACTCGAGCCACAGAAAAAGCACTCCCCGCGGGCCAACCTCCGTTGTCTATTCTCTGATTTTACTTTAGCCCTGCTCTTGTCCATAGCGTCATCAGCAGGGGTAGCTGTTGCCACACGGAGCTCTCTGGCAGTGGACTGGGGGGACGGCGGCACCCTTTCGGACCCGGAAGGGAGAGGGACGACTCGTGCCCGGCCACGCCCTTCGCCTCGCTCCCGACGATGTTCCTCCAATTGGTTGTCTAACTGTATAATAAGATTAATAAGCCCATCGAAATCCCGCGGTTCGTCCTTTGCCAGCAGATGAGACAGTCCAGAGACAGTCCGTTTACGAAGGCGGCGCGGAGTGCAACATTATTCCAACCGGACCTCGCAGCCGCTATGCGGAAGTCGACTGCATATTCGGCTGCACTCTGACGCCCCTGTCTAATTGACAGCAGCACATTCGAAGCGGTCTCGCTTCTGTTGGGGTGATCAAACAATTGTTTCCCGCACAAACCCAGTATACGTCATTAGGAGCCATGAATTCTGATCCCAGAGCGCCGTAGCCCAGGCGCATGCTTCTCCTCGAAGCAGATTATTAACATAAGCCACCCGGCTGGCATCCGACGCATACATAACAGGACGCTGTGACAAGATGAGAGAACATTGCATTAAAAAGTCAGCGCACGTCTCGACACAGCCTCTGTATGGTTCAGGGGGGCTTATATATGCTTCAGGGGATGGGGGGGGTGTTCGTTGAACGACCACTGGAATATCTGTATCTGGCACTCGGGCAGCAGGAGGAGGTGCCGCAGCAGCGCCCTGCGCATGCGCTTCCACCTGTGCGGTAACAGCCTCCATCCTCCGATTGAGTATAACGTTCTGCTTGGTTACCAAGTCCAACCGAACAGTGAAGGTGGTTAAGATTTGATGCAGCTCACCTAATACGCCTCCTGCTGGTCCCTGTGCACTCTGTGTTTCCATTGGTGGTTCACCTCATGGTTGATGCCCCTCGGGATCCATGACGTGGCCGAGAAATCCTGTTGTGAAAAGTGTGATGACACGGACCCACAACAGGGGGCGTAAATGAAAGGTCAATGGAAATACGAAGTAACAATTTAATGTTGTGAAAAGTGCACAACGGATACAGATACAATTCAATACTACAGTAAATTATGAAGTTGGTGTCGTGTGAGCAGGCTCGAGGATAGGAGACGCCCGTCCAGAGAATAGTTGGGACCCACAAGATTTCCACCGCCAACGGATCTGGAACACCCCGGAGCCGCCAAGTCCTGAGTCCCCAGGTGGCCACCGTCTCCAGCTGTCAGATTGGGTACTGCTGGCAGGAAACAGAAACAGTCAAGAGTGGGTGTGTGTTCACACACCCAGTAAAACAGTCAGCAGGTAATCCTTTTGGAGAAAACACCACCTCCTGATCTCAATACTTCCTGGAGTCTTACGTGCAGCCTCCACTCAACGAGTGTAAGAGTGAAGAGCAGGAACGCCAACTCTTACCAACTCCCTCCAACTCGGCAGACAGTGGAAAGCTGCAAAACTCAAAGGTACAGTTCAGATGCAAAAGACGTCACAACTTAACTTAGCTGAATTACACAACGGCTGAGTGTCTACCTGAATGGTTTGACGATTTCTCGGCAAAGATATGGTGTCTTCTCCAGGCATTTATGTGTGAGGTGTGATGAGGTGATAAGTGACAGCTGTCAACTTGAGTTCCTGGCGGTGGCTGCGCCCTCTGGTGCCTGAAGCCCACCTCCAAAAAATGAGGTGGGCTTCATAGATAATTGGCAAAGCTTCTGGGGAAAACCTGGTCTTGTTAGGAGAGACGGCATCCATCCCACTTTGGATGGAGCAGCTCTCATTTCTAGAAATCTGGCCAATTTTCTTAATCCTCCAAACCGTGACTATCCAGGGTTGGGACCAGGAAGCAGAGTTGTAGTCTTACACACCTCTCTGCAGCTTCTCTCCCCCTGCCATCCCCTCATTACCCCATCCCCGTAGAGACGGTGCCTGCTCCCAGACCACCAATAACCAGCAAAAATATATTTAAGCATAAAAATTCAAAAGAAAAAAATAATATAGCACCTTCAACTGCACCACAGACTAAAACAGTTAAATGTGGTCTATTAAACATTAGGTCTATCTCTTCTAAGTCCCTGTTAGTAAATGATATAATAATTGATCAACATATTGATTTATTATGCCTTACAGAAACCTGGTTACAGCAGGATGAATATGTTAGTTTAAATGAGTCAACACCCCCGAGTCACACTAACTGCCAGAATGCTCGTAGCACGGGCCGAGGCGGAGGATTAGCAGCAATCTTCCATTCCAGCTTATTAATTAATCAAAAACCCAGACAGAGCTTTAATTCATTTGAAAGCTTGACTCTTAGTCTTGTCCATCCAAATTGGATGTCCCAAAAACCAGTTTTATTTGTTATTATCTATCGTCCACCTGGTCGTTACTGTGAGTTTCTCTGTGAATTTTTGGACCTTTTGTCTGACTTAGTGCTTAGCTCAGATAAGCTAATTATAGTGGGCGATTTTAACATCCACACAGATGCTGAGAATGACAGCCTCAACACTGCATTTAATCTATTATTAGACTCAATTGGCTTTGCTCAAAATGTAAATGAGTCCACCACTTTAATCATATCTTAGATCTTGTTCTGACTTATGGTATGGAAATTGAAGACTTAACAGTATTCCCTGAAAACTCCCTTCTGTCTGATCATTTCTTAATAACATTTACATTTACTCTGATGGACTACCCAGCAGTGGGGAATATGAAAGCGCTGTAACTAGGTTTAAGGATATGATTCCTTCTTTATGTTCTCTAATGCCATATACCAACACAGTGCAGAGTAGCTACCTAAACTCTGTAAGTGAGATAGAGTATCTCGTCAATAGTTTTACATCCTCATTGAAGACAACTTTGGATGCTGTAGCTCCTCTGAAAAAGAGAGCTTTAAATCAGAAGTGCCTGACTCTGTGGTATAACTCACAAACTCGCGCTTAAAGCAGATAACCCGTAAGTTGGAGAGGAAATGGCGTCTCACTAATTTAGAAGATCTTCACTTAGCCTGGAAAAAGAGTCTGTTACTCTATAAAAAAGCCCTCCGTAAAGCTAGGACATCTTACTACTCATCACTAATTGAAGAAAATAATAACAACCCCAGGTTTCTTTTCAGCACTGTAGCCAGGCTGACAAAGAGTCAGAGCTCTATTGAGCCGAGTATTCCTTTAACTTTAACTAGTAATGACTTCATGACTTTCTTTGCTAATAAAATTTTAACTATTAGAGAAATAATTACTCATAACCATCCCAAAGACATATCGTTATCTTTGGCTGCTTTCAGTGATGCCGGTATTTGGTTAGACTCTTTCTCTCCGATTGTTCTGTCTGAGTTATTTTCATTAGTTACTTGATCCAAACCATCAACATGTCTATTAGACCCCATTCCTACCAGGCTGCTCAAGGAAGCCCTACCATTATTTAATGCTTCGATCTTAAATATGATCAATCTATCTTTATTAGTTGGCTATGTACCACAGGCTTTTAAGGTGGCAGTAATTAAACCATTACTTAAAAAGCCATCACTTGACCCAGCTATCTTAGCTAATTATAGGCCAATCTCCAACCTTCCTTTTCTCTCAAAAATTCTTGAAAGTGCTGCTTTTGATACTGTTGACCATAAAATTTTATTACAGAGATTAAAGCATGCCATAGGCATTAAAGGCACTGCGCTGCGGTGGTTTGAATCATATTTATCTAATAGATTACAATTTGTTCATGTAAATGGGGAATCTTCTTCACAGACTAAGGTTAATTATGGAGTTCCACAAGGTTCTGTGCTAGGACCAATTTTATTCACTTTATACATGCTTCCCTTAGGCAGTATTATTAGACGGCATTGCTTAAATTTTCATTGTTACGCAGATGATACCCAGCTTTATCTATCCATGAAGCCAGAGGACACACACCAATTAGCTAAACTGCAGGATTGTCTTACAGACATAAAGACATGGATGACCTCTAATTTCCTGCTTTTAAACTCAGATAAAACTGAAGTTATTGTACTTGGCCCCACAAATCTTAGAAACATGGTGTCTAACCAGATCCTTACTCTGGATGGCATTACCCTGACCTCTAGTAATACTGTGAGAAATCTTGGAGTCATTTTTGATCAGGATATGTCATTCAATGCGCATATTAAACAAATATGTAGGACTGCTTTTTTGCATTTACGCAATATCTCTAAAATTAGAAAGGTCTTGTCTCAGAGTGATGCTGAAAAACTAATTCATGCATTTATTTCCTCTAGGCTGGACAATTGTAATTTGTTATTATCAGGTCGTGCTAAAAGTTCCCTGAAAAGCCTTCAGTTAATTCAAAATGCTGCAGCTAGAGTACTAATGGGGACTAGAAGGAGAGAGCATATCTCACCCATATTGGCCTCTCTTCATTGGCTTCCTGTTAATTCTAGAATAGAATTTAAAATTCTTCTTCTTACTTATAAGGTTTTGAATAATCAGGTCCCATCTTATCTTAGGGACCTCATAGCACCATATCACCCCAATAGAGCGCTTCGCTCTCAGACTGCAGGCTTACTTGTAGTTCCTAGGGTTTGTAAGAGTAGAATGGGAGGCAGAGCCTTCAGCTTTCAGGCTCCTCTCCTGTGGAACCAGCTCCCAATTCAGATCAGGGAGACAGACACCCTCTCTACTTTTAAGATTAGGCTTAAAACTTTCCTTTTTGCTAAAGCTTATAGTTAGGGCTGGATCAGGTGACCCTGAACCATCCCTTAGTTATGCTGCTATAGACTTAGACTGCTGGGGGGTTCCCATGATGCACTGTTTCTTTCTCTTTTTGCTCTGTATGCACCACTCTGCATTTAATCATTAGTGATTGATCTCTGCTCCCCTCCACAGCATGTCTTTTTCCTGGTTCTCTCCCTCAGCCCCAACCAGTCCCAGCAGAAGACTGTCCCTCCCTGAGCCTGGTTCTGCTGGAGGTTTCTTCCTGTTAAAAGGGAGTTTTTCCTTCCCACTGTCACCAAGTGCTTGCTCACAGGGGGTCGTTTTGACCGTTGGGGTTTTTACGTAATTATTGTATGGCCTTGCCTTACAATATAAAGCGCCTTTGGGCAACTGTTTGTTGTGATTTGGCGCTATATAAATAAAATTGATTGATTGATTGAATGAAGCCCGCCTTCAGGCAGGGCGCCCTCTGGCGTTGGGCCAGCAGTACCTCCTCTTCGGGCGTCCCACACAACATTTATGACACATCCAGCTGTCCGATCACATTATTACATATTACATACAAAACCTTGCCATCATTGTTGTAATACAATGTTAACTAGCTCTTGTTTTTCAATATTATGAATCAGAGTGATGCCATAGCACAACCAGAGCACACTGGTGGCATCATTACTGTGACACTCAGCATGGGGTTCAGTGTCGGCTTGTAGTACAGTAGCTGTAGTTGTAGTTTACTAACTATTGTAGTAGTATACTCACTACAGTTTTCAGTATTTCAGTGTCCCAAATGCCATCTAATAAGCCCCTGTATATAGCTTAACTAGACATTTAGTTAGTTGTAGAATAACAGTTAAATAGCCGCACCTGAATCGACAGGATGTGCTAGCGCGGGAGACCCGAGCCAAGGGTCATGGGGCATCAGTTACCCGGATGGTGTATAGATCGCATGGGACTTAAATGGCACTGGATGAACGACCGGGCTAGGTGTAGGGCACAAGATGCCTGAACCTTGTTGTATCCCATACCTCAATGTGCTTTGATATTTCATACTGTTGGGTGGTAAAAGGATAGCCCCTCGGCCTTTAACCATATTACGCAAGATGTCTACAAAAAATCCATTGAGTTGCAGTACTAGAACAGACTGGAAGAAGTGCTGCCTCTGTCAGATGATTGAACCAGAAACCTGTTCTTCCATGCCTTCACTGGCTGCGATGTTGTATCATCTTTCTGTGGCAAAGGCAAGAAAACAGCATGGCAAGCATGGGACTTTTGTCCTGAAGTGACCCATGTCTTCAATAAGCTCAGTAAATATCCAGCAGTCATAGAAGATGTTGACTTGAACATTCTTGAGAAGTCTGTCATCATTATGTATGACAAGAACAGCACTGCAAACAAGGTTGATGAGGCAAGACTGGACTTGTTTGCTCGGAAACAGAGACCGTATGATGCCATTCCACCGACAAGTGCATCCCTCTTCGAGCATGTAAAACGGTCTGTCTTCCAAGCTGCCTGTATATGGGGCCAGGCTACTGTGTGTGAAATGCAAATTGAAAGCCTTGCCAACTGGGGTTGGATAAAAGATGGTGAGATCTGGAAAATTCTGTGGTCAAAGCTTCCTGCAATTGCAGAGAGTTGCCAGCAACTGACAAAATGTGGATGCAAGACTGACTGCCGAGGAAGATGCAAATGCTATCGCTTCAGCCTCAAGTGTACACAGTTATGTTCCTGCAAATGTGATGACTGAAAGAACTTATGCAAACTACATCAACAGAGACTTTGTTTCATACCAAAGCAACAAACATGTAATCATTGGTGTTATGTTTTTGGAAATTTAGCAGATTGCAAACATCATTGAACGAGTGTTCATTTACATAATTTACATAAAATTACCTGATTTTTCAATATTTTTTGGTTTTTTGACTGCATAATTGGATTTTCTAGGCTCCAAATCATATATTTCCATTGCCACATCTTCCAGATATGGTTATTCAATTAAAATATAGGTAAAACAAGCTTAAAAACCAGTTCAATTGGCGGCCATCTTGGAAAATGGCGGCCATTTTGGTTTGTTTTACCTGGATAGCAACCTTTTCTAAGAGAGTAGGTCCTGAAGCACCTCTGTTCCAAATTTAATGCTTGTACCACCAAGTGAAACATTATTTGCGGTATCTGCTGCACTACACACCCTTTCAGTCACATGGGCTCTTTGTCGGATTGTTTTCACTGTGAGGTTAATTTGTCATTTTGGTCTGTGTGTGCTGAATAAATTCATTCATTCATTCGAGAGAAACTTTCAGAAGGACCACCATCTCCGCAGTAATCTACCAATCAGGCCTGTATGGTAGAGCGGCCAGAGAGAATCCACTCCTTAATAAAAGACATGGCAGCCTGCCTGGAGTTTTCCAAAAGGACTCCCACTTGGGCATGAACACCAGACATCCTATTTGGAGGAAACCAGGCAACATGGTGGTGGCAACATGATGCTGTGATGTTTTTCAGTGGCAGTAACTGGGAGACTAGTCAGGATTGAGGGAAAGATGAATGCAGCAATGGACAATAGTGGATGAAAAGCTGCCCCAGAGTGCTCTTGACCTCAGACTGGGGCAACAGTTCATCTTTCAGCAGGCAAAGATATAAACAGAGTGGCTTCAGTACAACTCTGTGAATGTCCTTGAGTGGCCCAGCAAGAGTGCAGAATTGAATCTGATTGAACATCTCTGGAGAGATCTGAAAATGGCTGTGCACTGATGTTCCCCATCCACCCTGATGGAGCTTGAGAGGTGCTGCAAAGAGGAATGGGCAAAACTGACCAAAGATAGGTGTGCCTTGCATGTGGCGTCATATTCAAGAAGACTTGAGGCTGTAATTGCTGTCAAAGGTGCATCAACAAAGTATTGAGAATAGGGTGTGAATACTTATGTACGAGGTCTGTTAGAAAAGTAACGGACCTTTTTATTTTTTGCAAAAACTATATGGATTTGAATCATGTGTGATTGCATCAGCCAAGCTTGAACCTTCGTGCGCATGAGTGAGTTTTTTCACGCCTGTTGGTCGCGTCATTCGCCTGTGAGCACGCCTTGTGGGAGGAGTGGTCCAGCCCCCTCGTCGGATTTTCACTGTCAGGAAATTGGCTGATCGACTGCCGCTTTGCTTCATCAAAATTTTTTCAGAAAATGTGAGAGACACGCAAGTGGAAACCATTTGGAAAATTCAGATGGCTTTTGGTGAAGATCTTATGGGGATCACAAAGATTAAGGACAATTACAACTGGATTAAAGACGGCCCACAGCAGCAGATGGCGCGCACCGAGCAGCATTCGACAGGCTCAAACGACCAGATCATTTCGAAAGTGAACGCTTTGTTGATCTGGGACGTAGTCTGACTACCAATGGCAAGACAGCTGGACATAGCACTTTTTCGGCACATTCCACTGTTACAGGAGTTTTTGTAATGGAAAGAGGAGCGGAGAAATTCGCCACGGAGCCGCTCATGGTGCGGCACGAAAGCACCTCCATGTTGGTCTCACAGGACAAGCCCTAACATGCCCAGCTCTTGCACCATTCGGAAAATTCAGACGGCTTTCGGTGGCTTTTCAGTCGTGTGACTATCCGAGAAATTGTGGATGAGCTGGACATGCTACATGTCCTGTGAGGCTTCATCACGGCATTGCTTTTTGTTGTGTGCCCTGCACCTCTGTCCCGACGCGCAAATCCCTCCGCACATCTTTTCATGCCGAAAATGTGCTGATGTCAAACTCTTCTGTCATTTCTGTGGTAGTCAGACCAACAAAGCATTTACTTTGGAAATGAACGGCACATTCCACTGTTACAGTGTATATAGGAAGAAACCTCAAGCACCTCAGTGGGGTGCTCATCTGCTCTTACTACACTAGCTTTAACATATTAATAAAGCACAAAATTAATAATAATGGACAGATTTGCATACTGTTTGTTGTAATAATGTAATGAATAATTGGGGAGGCGATAGGACCCAGAGGACAAGATAACTCAGAGTAAGTGAATAACTCTGTTCATTATGTATTCATACTGCAGAGTGGGAGGAATTATGCAGTCTCATTGCCACAGGTAGGAAAGACCTCCTGTGGCGTGCTGTAATGCACCTCGGTGGTCTTACTCTATGGCTGAAGGTGCTCTGACAGGGCGTCAGTGGGCCTGCAGGGGGTGGGAGGTGTTGTGCAGAATGCTTAGCAGTTTCCTCAGCATCCTCCTTTCTTACAACTCCAACCCCATACTCCAGCTCAGTCCCCAGGACAGAGCCAGCTCTCCTGATGAGCTTGTTGAGTCTGTTCATGTCAGCTGCCTTCGGCCTGCTGCCTCAGCACACGACAGTGTAGAAGATGACGCTGGAGACCACTGAGTGGTACAACATCTGCAACATATTTCTGCAGACCTTGAAAGATTTGAGCCTCCTGAGGAAGTATAGTTGGCTTTGAACTTTCTTATACACAGCATCTGTGTTTACAGTCAAGTCCACTTTGTTGACTTTGTGGACACCCAGATACTTGTAGTAGTCCACAATGTTCACATCAGTTTGGACCGGTCTTCTGAAGTCAATTACCAGCTCTTTCATCTTAGATATGTTGAGCTGCACGTGGTTGAGTACAAACCTGTCCACCACATTCCTGTACTCAGCCTCCTCGTCACTGCCGATGCAGGCCACGATAGCAGAGTGTTCTGGCAGATTTTCTCTTGCTATTTTTCAGGCTTAACATGATGAATCAGCATTAGCACCTGTGGGTGAGAGAACGTATTCTGATTGGCTGTTCAGCAACGTGGTGCACAAAAAGACAAACATACATGATGACAGATGTGCGGTATCCCTTTCTGAATAACATCCACAGACTAATGCCACTTACCGGCATGGAGAATTTCGAAAACGCATCCTATATGTCCGTATGTAGATTTTCCAGTGTATTTGATTGCAATTTTTTGTGTGATGGGAGCTAGCTAATGGGAGTCCCAGCTCATCTGCCTGATTGTTCCAAGTGTGTCAGAACTTTAGTGTGCCTGACCACACCTCATTTTAAGACCAATACCTCTGTGTGTGCACAAATGACTGCAAGCATACTTGCTATTTGAAGAGCTGCTTTAGTTTGACAGTAGCAAAGACACTTGTGTTGGTTTGTGTTGGATGGAGGACACAGCCCTCGATTAGCATGTTGTTGTCAAGCAGATTCCAGTGTGATCACCTGACACATTTGCTGAATTTATAATAAAAATGTTAATATTTCACAGCATAAGCAAATGTTTGAACAACTGTGCAGTGGCTTTTTAAGTGACTGAAATATTAAGAGTCACACTAAATTGAATCATAAACAGCTCATTAAAGAGAGAAGAGCTGAATTTGCATTAGCACAGAGTAAGAGTGTGTGCAATCTGTGCATCACTGTACTATTTCTGGAACAATAATAGTGTTAATGTGTGTAAGGACATCAAGTTACAAGATGTTAATTGCACCCAGAGAGTGTGATCCTGTTGTGTACATAATCCCACTGGATTAAAGCTAACCCCTTTCTTTCAATCATTCAAATATGTTTCACCATCACATATATAGAGAGCCTCTCGGATAGTTTGAGCTTCTCATAAGATGACAACAGTTCATTGAGATCAAAGCTTAAAAATGGACTTGATGTAAAACAAAGCACAAGTAACTGCAGTTCAGATCGATACCAAATGTGAAGGGATATTTACAGTGACATACAATGCAGATGATGGGGCACAGGAATTGGTGGCTAGCACTGTTGCCTCAAAGTGAGATGATCCCAGGTTGGGAACCAATTTGGTCCCCTTTCACTGCAGAGTTTGCATATTCTCCCATGTTTATGTGGGTTTTTCTGCAAGGTGCCCCAAAGACTTGCACGTTAGGTGAACAGGTGGATTCTTCACTGCCCAAACGATTGTATGAGTCATTGCTTTTTTATCCCATGGGAACTCTCCCTACCCACCCAAGCGGCTCAAGAAAAAAGTATATATAATAATAATAAATAATAAGACATAAGAAAGATAAGACATATTATATATAACTATATTTAAATATTAAAGGTAATATTTGTAGTATAGTAATATATGTAGTTTTGCAGATATAGCTACTGATTCACTGTGCCCCATTAATAAAATATTGGTTATACCCTCTACACTATCTTGGAGTGAGCAGCTGTCAACGCTGACAGGTGATGGGGGTAGGGGCAGGAAAAGCTAATGACTTAACAGCAAAGTGCTCTGTGGGCTAGACTGCCTAATTTCAGAATGTTTTGGTTCAGCCTCTGCTGAAACCTGTTGCTTTGATGGGACACAGCTCTTAGATGGGTAGAGACCCTGAATTGGGACACAGCCAATGTGGTCTGCCGCCTGTCTCTTTCCTTATGTTAATTGTTATTAATTAATTGTTTTAATTGTAATTGTATTAATAATCATTTAAATAATTAAAAAAAATATGTTAATTGTCATTTATTGTGCTCATTTTCATTGTGTGTCCTCATCTGTTAGCTGTCCCAAGCCCGCCTGTGTTTCAGAGAGATCGTCCGGTGTTGCCGACTAAACAGTCCCCCCCCCCCCCCCCCCCCCCCCAAAAAAAAGTCTGCCCTGCCTGCACTGTGCATGTGTCATTAGCTGTGGTTCACTGACTATTGCGTCGTTTCTGCTTAAAATTGAACTCCAGTCATCATCTATCTCAGCGACAGATATCTGAAGCTTTTGTACAATTATTTACACATAAATTCAGCATTATTTCATCACAAAAGACAAAGGAAGCGATCACAGTGCCACAGCTACACGAGCTGCTAGCTGATGCGTTCACTGCGCGTTGCTCATTTCAAAGCGTTGTTGAATGCTGCTGTGTTTCTGAGGGGCCAGCAGGCTCTGCCAGACGACATCTGTGTTCCATTCAGGCCGTCCGCCCCTGCTCCCAATGATGTTGCTGTTTCTAAAGGGGTCATCTGTCCCTGCTCCACATGACACTGGTGTGTCCAAGAGGCTGACCATTTCTCTTTCTGATGATGTCTGTATGCCAGTGGTGCCATCCACCTGTCCTCCAGATGATGTTGGATGGCTGAATTAAAAATTAAGAGGTCGGATGTCCAGTCTCAGATGATATAAGTCTCACTTGATCCACTAATACAGCAAATCAAAGACTGAAGCAAAAAAAGAAAGAAAAAATACTGAAAGAGTTTTCCTCCCGTCCACGACAGGTGAGCGGGTACATTAAAAATGAAGTAATTTAGTCTTGTTGAGATGTAGTAAACAGATACTGGTACCAACTGGATTTCTTTGTGCAAGCTCAAAAAAATGATACCCCACTCTCTGCCATGGTCTTAGTTTGTATGTATTTTATATCGTAGTAGTAAATCTTTAGTGATGAACTACCTGAACTGACCAACTTTTCAGCCTCTGTGTGGAAGAACCCAACACGTCTGATGATAAATGTGATGTGCATAAAAGTACTATGATCTCTCCGTGAAGACGGCAGACATGAATTATTTTGCTTCATGCATATTTTCATGTGGTGTGTTCAGTGGTGTGTTAGAGCACTGAAAATCTGTACTTCATTATAATTGCTCCGTAAAATGATAACTCAAGTAAAAGTGAAATTCCTATGAGATAATTACACTCAAATAAAATTACCTTGTTAGTAAATTACTCAAATGAAAACATGATCATAGTCTCGAATGACTCTAACTGTACTCGGCAGCTAAAACAACATTTTTGACTGTCTTGTGAAAGACCGTGATGCAGTTGCAACATTGTTGTGGTGTTTATGTGTCAAGGATTTATAGGACTTTTGGCCTTCACTCCTACAGGAGCTGTCTCTGGTGCTGTACCATGGTGTTTTTTTTTTTTTTTCTCAAAGTTGAAGGAAATCATGTCTGCCACAAAACATGGTGTTGCTTGTTTGAAGAGTGTGAGTGCTCTGATCTGTGGACAGAGGCGGCTAATGGCATATTACCTGGCCTAGTTTGTGGAGGTGTTCCCCAGCTTTGACTGCACCGTGGATCCAAGCAGAGAAGAGACTGACAGATTTCTGACAGGAGTGTGTCTGTGGTGCAGAAATGCGGCCATGGAAAGTCTGCATGCAAACAACACCGGTCCACTTACCACACATCAGTAACACAAATGGTTAATGTAACATACTTATTATTAATTGGATAATACAGGAATACATGAATTGTGGTCACAAGCACACCACAGCCACAAAATATTTCCTTTTCTTATCATGTGTGTAGTATGACTGATTGATAAATCTCTTATTGCGTACATTATTTAGGCAGGACAGGGATTGTATGGCTATGGGGAGGTGGCATGAAGTAATTAAAGGAAATTCTCATTATTCTGCCACTTTGGAATGCACCATATATGAAATACGTGCTACCACCTACTGAACAAAAATATAAATGCAAGACTTTTGTTTATGCTCCCATTGTTCATGAACTAAACTGAAATATTTTCTATATACATAGAAGACCTATTTATCTGAAATATTTTTCACAAATCTGTCTAAATCTGTGTTCATGAGCACTTCTCCTTTTCTGAGATAATCCATCCCACCTCGCAGGTGTGGCATATCAAGATGCTGATTAGACAGCATGATTATTGCACAGGTGTGCCTTAGGCTGGCCACAATAAAAGGCCACTCTGAAATGCGAAGTCTTCATGCTTCATTGGGGAGTCTGTGGGGGTGGGTGTCAGAAAACCAGTCAGTGACTGGTGTGACCACCATTTGCCTCATGGAGTGCAACACATCTACTTTGCATAAAGATGATTAGCAGCCGGACACCATCAAATGTGAGCATTTGCCCACTCAAGTCGGTTATGATGACAAACTGCAGTCAGGTTGAGACCCTGATGAGGATGACAAGCATGCAGATGAGCTGGTGGCTGGTCTCTGAATCTGGAGGTGAACATGCTGGATGTGGAGTTCCTGGGCTGGTGTAGATACACATGGTCTGCGGTTGTGAGGCCGGTTGGATGTACTGCCAAATTCTCTGGAACGCCTTTGGAGACGGCTTATGGTCGAGAAATGAACATTCAGTTCAAGGGCAACAGCTCTGGTGGACATTCCTGCAGCCAACATGCCAATTGCACCCTCTCAAAACTTTCAGTATCTGTCGTATTGTGCTGTGTGATAAAACTGAACATTTTAGAGTGGACTTTTATTTTGGCCAGTCTAAGGCACATCTGTGCAATATTCAGACTGTCTAATCTGCATCTTGATATTCCATACCAGTGATGTGGGATGGATTATCTCAGCAAAGGAACAGTGCTCACTAACACAGATTTATGAACAATATTTGACAGAAATGGGTCTTTTGTATATTTATATACAAAATGTTTTAGATCCTTCAGGTCAGGTCATGAAAAACTGGAGCAAAAGTGTTGCATTTATATTTTTGTTCAGTTTAGGTTGCACTTTTACCTTCTATAAAATGAGCAGGAATTACCTCAGGTTATATTAATATTGGATAATATGGTGGCTTAGTTGTTAGCACTGTTATCTCACAATGAGAATTTCCTGGGATCACTTCCTACCTGGTCCTTTCTGTGTGGAGAATGTTCTGCCTGTGTTTGGAGGGGTGCTCCTGGTTCCTCTCACGTTCAAAGACATAAAGGTTTAGTGAATTGGGAACAATAAATTGACCATTGGTGTAAGTGTGAATGTGTTTGTTTTTCTATATGTGATGACACTCTGCCTACAGTATATCTTCAATAGGCTGTTGTGCTGTTCGGGGCCTCTCACCCATTGATTGCTGGGATAGGCCTTAGCTCCCCTGTGACTCCTAATTGCAACAAGCAGGCATAGGAAATGAATGAACATATTGATATTGTCTGAACACAAGTGTCTGAGTAGAATTGGGGACTTCAACACCAGTGCTCAAGGGCCGGTGCCCTGCACCTTTTAGGATGCGTCAGTGGTCCAGCACACCTGAAGCAAATAGCTGATTTACCTCCTCAGTATGCAGTTAAGGTCACCAGAGTGCTGCTAATGTCCTCATTAATTGACTCAGGTGTGTTGAAGCAGTGTCACATCTAAAAGTTGTAAGACACCAGCCCTTGAGGACTGAAATTGAAGACCCCTGGAGTAGACAGAGTTTTCTGATGTTTATGTCCTGGCTTGGAGACAAGTAAAAAGATACATTTGACAACCATACATAACTCCCTCCTCCTCACAATCTATTTTTCTCTCCAACCTCATTTTGACAGAAACAGACATACCCTCTGTGGCACGGAGATGGTACTACTGTGGGACACCAAAAAAAAAAAAAAAACAAAACAAAAAAAAAAAAACAGTTGCCGTATCCTAGAGTTGCAGGAGTGAGGATACACTCTGCAATTGATTTTTATGCCTTCACACATCACAGACACGCATTCTTTCTGTGACAGTCAATTGAATGTGGCACACACACGTAGCATTTTTATAGACCTGTCACAGTGTGGTTGTAACCCCCATGTAACTGGGGCATTAGCCATTTATAAAACAAATGATAAGCATGCATTCACCTGAGTCTGGAACACACTTGCTGAGTTTCTTGGGAGGCATTGCAATCATTTACTCATGCAGCTGTTTTAGTTTTTGGAATCAAGCGTGAAGACAGATGTTGACATGGTTTGCCACTGGCTTGTTCTGTGTCTCTAATCAATGTGCTCATGACATAGTTCAAAAACAGGTGGTGCTTTGTTTCATATTCGATGCATGCCTTGGCACCTGCAGAGAAGCTGTGTGCTTGCTCCACTCCATTTAGAGCAAACTGGTTGTAATGAAAGCATTATGGTAAATGTACCAAAGCAAAATGTAGATTACTGCCTCAAAAAAAATAAAATAAAATAAAAAAAATAGTGAGAACAGAGATAAAGTTGAAAAGTTTTATAGGTTACCTGCAACATGCACCTACCCATATGTAGACAGGTTGATGGAGGAGCAGGGTGAGTTCTATATACCCCCTCTCCTGTTTTATGGGGCGATGGGTGGGGAGGGAAGATATAGTCAGACCCATACGTAGTTGGACAGTGAGACCGATATTGTACTTTTGCCTCTGAACACCACAACAATGGAGTTGAAATGAAACAAACAAGATATTAACATGTTCGCTTTGATTCAGAGTGAACAATTTTTATACCCTCATCACACATAGCTGGAATCACAGAGAATGGCGTCGGAATTATGAATCAGCGCACATCCTAAAAGTGACTGATTTCAGTTCCAAAATGTTCTGAAAGCCATCTGCAGAAGTCAACACAGCTGGTCAACACAGCTGGTCAAACTTGGTTGGCGGCCCCGAGTGTGATGCACATGTTCAAAACTTTCTGGACGCTGTAGAGATGGGACACCTATCCAACAGCAATCCTTGTGTAATCTGATGACCATCTGACCGCAATTTACATATTCAGATGGTGGCAAAAGGGGATCCGAAATGATTTAAGCGCATACGAGGGAACCTCGAGATGGATCTGGAACCACAAAGCCTGCCGGTATGACCTGCAGTACCATGTATAATAATGTCCACCCCCCCCCCAACCCCGAGCGCAAAGGAACTGTTCAAATGTATGTGGCACGCTTCATCACAATAATAATGTTCTAATAATTATGTTTACTACGCATCGCCGTGGTACACAGTAATGCATCATTGCACACATCAGGCTCGGAGCTGAACAGATCTCACGCTGTAACAAATGATCACCTTCTAACTCTGTAGGAGATAGGATGTGGAACTTGTGCCAGGCCATTACGCCATTAATAAACATGAATCTCACCTCCAACAGTGGTCCAGAAGTGTTTCATGGTGCCGACATGGACATGAAGCTGGGACAGCAGCCTGTGGATAAAATCCTCTCTCCCAAAATAAAAAAATATTAATCCCATGTGATAATCCAACCGTTGTGGTGTCCAGAGTTGTGTTGTGCTCCTGAAGTCTCCAAAAAAGAAAAACAAAAGGTTCCCTGGAAATGCGCTCCGTCTGAGGCAGGGGTCTGCATGGCCCAGTGCCAGCAAACTTTGATCAAAACTATCTAGTTGCCCGCATCCCCACATGTGCCCCACGTGCATGTGCTTAGTGGCCATGCAGCGTTATGCATACACAGACATAGACACAGACACACATACACACGGCTGAATGATAATTGCAGCCCCACGTGTGTGTGCATGAGGAGCACAGTGCTCTGGTCCTGTGGTTGCCATCCAGACATTTGGAGATCGGGCAGTCTGCAGCACCTTTTATGGCAACTGACTGCAGTCTGTGTCGTCTACATATGCTCTGGATGCGATCTACGGGTGTGGACAAGGCAGTCTGTCTGCACTCCAACACTGCTGGCCACACCTCTTTTCCTCCAGACTGCGTTGGATTATGGCAATATTTGCCATGTCAGGTATGCTTCCGGCAAATTCTTGCTATATGTGATGGGGACTTTATCTTGCTGTTAAAAAGAAGTGGATATGGTATGTATCAGTGTATAATCTCTTGAGGTACTAATTCTCCCATTCATTCTGGCATTGGTAGTGTATTGTCTATTAAAAAACAGTTTTACCAGCTGCAACTTATATGCATGTCTCATGGTCTAAGAGTGGTGAGTGGAGACATTCTGCAGCACTGAGAAATATTTTTTACATATAGCAGTGGGAAGGCCAAGTGTTAATCCAAGTTTGATAAGAGTCATTGTTCTTGGCACGGCTTCAAGTGTTTTGTGGAACTTTTTTCATCAGATTTTATTTATTGTTCATGCTTCTTTTACCTGCTGCTGATGCTCATACACTTTGAAGATTTGCACAGAAAACTGTTTCCTCATCAGAAAACCTCTCATCTAAATACAGTGTGCACTTACAGTACGTGTTTCAAAGACAATAAAAAAATAATGAATTTTTATGAGTTCAGTTGCATGAGTATTTCATGAGGTGAAAGATGGAATGTTCCATTCAATGAGGTGAAGCCGAGTTGAATGGTACGTTCCAGCTTTCACCAAATTAAATATTTGTTGCATTGAACAAATGAAAAAAACATTCATTATTTGTTTTATAGTATAATGGCTAAAATAGATCCTTGTCATTGGATATTTTATTCATTTATAAAAACCAGAAAAGGGACTTACATTTTGGTGTTCATCACTGTTGCTTTGACAGTCCAACATGAACTTTAAATATGAGTCCAGAATTGTTCTCATTCACCTTGGAAAAACAGTTCGATGGCTCAAAAATATTTTTGACGATGTAGTCCGTGATACTTAAAAAAACAAAAAAAGACTGTGTGTACTTCCTTAGTTCAGTAAAAGAATTGTCATAAATTTGTCCAGGTTTTCATCCTAACAGCTTTCCATGCCTTCAGACTGCTGATGGCTTAGTGGATTTATTTATTTATTTGTGTGTGTGTGTGTGTGTGTGTGCGTGCGTGTTACAAGAATTACCACCATCAATTAGTTCGTTCAGATCATCGTCCATCAGCAAAACAAATTCCGCCATGTTTAGCTAAACACGACCCCCAGTAGTGTGTGCATAGGCAGGGTTCGCAGCGTGCAGTGGTACAAAATGTATGGAACAAAATATGCACGATAAAGGGAATGAATAATCCATGTCACGTGACATACAGAGCACCAATCAAATGACAAGGATCCATTCAG
The DNA here is from genome assembly GCF_902500255.1 of Thalassophryne amazonica. Lineage (NCBI taxonomy): Eukaryota > Metazoa > Chordata > Actinopteri > Batrachoidiformes > Batrachoididae > Thalassophryne > Thalassophryne amazonica. The sequence goes on along the minus strand of NC_047110.1, from coordinate 34,060,241 downwards.
CCATTATATTATGACAGATAACACTGACTGGTTTGTTTCATGTAATGCACAAAATGCCCTTCAGACTATATGCTGCTTATCATGAAGACAGCACTGTTGAGTATTGAAATCTCTAAATCAGTGGCCAAATAGCTCTCACCTTCCTAGGTCATCTGGTAAAGGAATTTGTAACAACAAACTAGGTATGAATGAAACTGAATAAAAAATATACGTACAGTGAGGAAAATAAGTATTTGAACACCCTGCGATTTTGCAAATTCTCCCACTTAGAAATCATGGAGCGGTCTGAAATTTTCATCTTAGGTGCATGTCCACTGTGAGAGACATAATCTAAAAAAAACAAAAAAAAAAAAACAAAACAAAACAAAAAACAAATCCGGAAATCACAATGTATGATTTTTTTAAAAAATTATTTGTATGTTACTGCTGCAAATAAGTATTTGACCCCCTCCCAACCAGCAAGAATTCTGGCTCTCACAGACCTGTTAATTTTTGTTTAAGAAGACCTCTTATTCTACACTCTTTACCTGTATTAATTGCACCTGTTTGAACTTGTTACCTGTATAAAAGACACCTGTTCACACACTCAATCAATCACACTCCAACCTGTCCACCATAGCCAAGACCAAAGAGCTGTCTAAGGACACCAGGGACAAAACTGTAGACCTGCACAAGGCTGGGATGGACTACAGGACAACAGGCAAGCAGCTTGGTAGAAGACAACAACTGTTATGATTATTTATTAGAAAGTGGAAGAAACACAAGATGACTGTCAATCTCCCTCGGCCTGGGATTCCATACAACATCTCACTTTGTGGGGTAAGGATGATTCTGAGAAAGCTCAGAACTACACAGGAGGACATGGTCAATGATCTGAAGAGAGTTGGGACCACAGCCACAAAGATTACATTAGTAACACGTGATGCTGTCATGGTTTAAAATCCTACAGGGCAGCAAGGTCCCCCTGCTCAAGCCAGCACATGTCCAGGCCCATTTGAAGTTCACCAGTGACCATCTGGATGATCCAGAGGATGCATGGGAGAAGGTCATGTGGTCAGATGAGACCAAAATAGAGCTTCTTGGAATCAACTCCACTTACCATGTTTAGAGGATGAGAACAACTCCAAGAAAACCATCCCAACCATGAAACATGGGGGTGGAAACATCATATACTGGGGGTGCTCTTCTGCAAAGGGGACAGGATGACTGCACCGTATTGAAGGGAGGATTGATGGGGTCATGTATTGCGAGATTTGGGCAAACAACCCTCAGTAAGACCCTCAGTAAGAGCATTGAAGATGGGTCATGGCTGGGTCTTCCAGCATGACAATGACCCCAAACACACAGCCAGGGCAACTAAGGAGGGGCTCCGTAAGAAGCATTTCAAGGTCCTGGAGTGGCCTGGCCAGTCTCCAGATCTGAACTCAATAGAAAATCTTTGGAGGGAGCTGAAATTCCAAACCTGAAAGCTTTGGAGAAGATTTGTATGGAGGAGTGGACCAAAATCCCTGCTGCAGTGTGTGCAAACCTGGTGAAAAACTACAGGAAACATTTGACCTCTGTACCTGCAAACAAAACTACTGTACCAAATATTAACATTGATTTTCACAGGTGTTAAAATACTTATTTGCAGCAGTAACATACAAATAAATTATTAAAAAAATCATACATTGCGATTTCCGGATTTTTTTTTTTTTTTTTTTAGATTATGTCTCTCAGAGTGGACATGCACCTAAGATGAAAATTTCAGACCTCTCCATGATTTCTAAGTGGGTGAACTTGCAAAATCACAGGGTGTTCAAATACTTATTTTCCTCACTGTATATACATTAAAATGCTACATTTCCAAGTGTTATTTTGTGCAAAATTGGTGGAAGTGACCAAAAAACAAACAAACAAACAAACAAACAAAAACAAAACAAACAAACAAACAAAAAAAACTTCCAATCTTTCATTGCTCATAAAAGAGAAAATGGATGAACTGGCCCTATATTCGGAGCCATTCCAAAAATGTGTGGGTTCTTACTTGGCCTACGTTCCAACTCTCCAAGATATTTTGGAGAAATCTTTTGGCAAACTAATTTGCCAACCAACATAAATGAAAAATAATTGTTTCAGTTAGCATTTTATTTAGGAATACCTGCCCAATATGGATTTTTTTTTGGGGTGATACCAATATTGATGTTAGGGAGAAAAAAAATTCCAGATTCCCATGTATCTGCTGTTATGTACATAGAAATGGTAATGATTCCTAGTATTTTCCTGACAAAAAGTGTAATTGAGGTTAAGTATTTTACAGTTTAAACATGAACTTTCCAAGAAAATAAGATAAATATAGCCAGCCAATTTACAATGCATTTAGAAAGTATTCACAGTGTTGTGTGGGCTGCCAGAAGAGGAGGTACTGCTGGCCCACCACCAGAGGGCGCCCTGCCTGAAGTGCGGGCATACATAAGCCCTCCTGAGCCGTACGGAGGTTGTGTGGAGACGTGCGCGGACTTTCTCATGCAGTGTTCGCTCGTCTTCACACAACGTCCCGTCATGTACGCGTCAGATGCTAGTAAAATAGCTTATGTGATTGCTCTGCTTCGGGGTAAGGCACGCGCCTGGGCTACGGCGCTCTGGGAACAGAACTCACGGTTGTTATCAGCATACACTGGGTTTGTGGGGGAGTTCAGAACAGTGTTTGATCACCCTAACAGAGGAGAGACCGCTTCAACAATGCTGCTGTCAATGTGACAGGGGCGCCGGTGCGCAGCCGAATATGCAGTCGACTTCCGCATCGCGGCTGCGAGGTCCGGCTGGAATAACGTTGCGCTCCGCGCCGCCTTCATAAACGGACTGTCATTGGTCCTGAAGGAGCTTCTGGTAGCTAAGGAGGAACAGCGGGATTTAGATGGGCTTATCGATCTCGTTATACGGTTAGACAATCGGTTGGAGGAACGCCGTCGGGAGCGAGGCGAAGGACGTGGCCGGATACGCGCCGCCCCTCTCACTTCCGGGTTCAAAAAGGGGCCGTCCTCCCCACGCTCCACAGCCGCAGCACTCTGTGGGGCAACAGCTCCCCCTGCTGGTGTTGTTAGGGAAACGCACAGGGCCAAAATGAGGAGGCTGGTCCGCGGGGAGTGTTTTCTCTGTAGCTCTAAGGAGCACACACAGAAAAACTGCCCCAAACGGCCACAACAACAACCGCCCTCAGAGACTGGGCTAAGGGGGGGTCAAAACATTCACGTGGGACACACACAGATTGCCACACGACTCCCAGTTACAATCCTGAGCGGGGATTTAACCCTTCAAGCCCCAGCACTGGTGGACACGGGGTCAGAAGGGAATTTGCTAGACAGCAGATGGGCAAGGGAGGTAGGGCTCCCTCTGGTGGCGCTTCCTTCGCCATTGCAGGTGCGGGCACTAGATGGCACCCTCCTCCCTTTAATCACACACAAGACACAACCAGTAACTCTGGTGGTGTCTGGAAACCATCGGGAGGAGATTGAGTTTTTTGTAACTCCTTCTACCTCCCGCGTGATTTTGGGCTTCCCTTGGATGTTGAAGCACAATCCCCGGATTGATTGGCCGTCTGGGGTGGTGGTTCAGTGGAACGAAACCTGCCATCGGGTGTGTTTAGGATCCTCGGTTCCTCCCGGTTTACAGGCTAAGGAGGAGGTCAAAGTCCCGCCCAATCTGACGGCAGTGCCGGTTGAGTACCACGATCTTGCTGACGTCTTCAGCAAGGATCTGGCACTCACCCTTCCCCCGCACCGTCCGTACGATTGTGCCATTGATTTGGTTCCAGGCGTTGAGTTCCCATCCAGCAGGCTGTACAACCTCTCACGACCTGAGCGCGAATCAATGGAGACCTACATCCGGGACTCATTAGCTGCCGGGCTGATCCGGAACTCCACCTCCCCGATGGGGGCAGGTTTCTTTTTTGTGGGCAAGAAAGATGGCGGACTCCGTCCATGCATTGATTACAGGGGGCTGAATGAGATTACGGTTCGCAACCGATACCCGTTGCCATTGTTGGATTCCGTGTTCACCCCCTGCATGGAGCCAAGATCTTTACTAAGCTGGATCTTAGGAATGCGTATCACCTGGTTCGGATCCGGAAGGGAGACGAATGGAAGACGGCATTTAACACCCCGTTAGGTCACTTTGAGTACCTGGTCATGCCGTTCGGCCTCACCAACGCCCCCGCGACGTTCCAAGCCTCGGTTAACGACGTCTTGCGGGACTTCCTGCACCGATTCGTCTTCATATATCTGGACGATATTCTCATCTTTTCTCCAGATCCTGAGACCCATGTCCAGCATGTACGTCAGGTCCTGCAGCGGTTGTTAGAGAACCGACTGTTTGTGAAGGGCGAGAAGTGCGAGTTTCACCGCACGTCTTTGTCCTTCCTGGGGTTTATCATCTCCTCTAACTCCGTCGCCCCTGATCCGGCCAAGGTTGCGGCGGTGAGAGATTGGCCCCAACCAACAAGACGTAGGAAGCTGCAACAGTTCCTCGGCTTCGCTAATTTCTATAGGAGGTTCATTAAGGGCTACAGTCAGGTAGTTAGCCCCCTGACAGCCCTGACCTCTCCAAAAGTCCCCTTCACCTGGTCGGATCGGAGCAAAGCCGTGTTCAAGGAGTTGAAACGGTTCTCTACTGCGCCAGTTTTGGTGCAGCCCGACCCTAGCCGCCAGTTCGTGGTTGAAGTGGACGCCTCTGACTCAGGGATAGGAGCCGTGCTATACCAGAGCGGAGAGACCGATAAGATTCTTCACCCGTGTGCCTACTTTTCACGCAGGTTGACCCCGGCTGAACGGAACTATGACGTCGGCAATCGAGAACTCCTTGCGGTAAAAGAGGCTCTTGAGGAGTGGAGACACCTGTTGAAGGGAGCGTCTGTGCCGTTCACGGTTTTCACTGACCATCGGAACCTGGAGTATATCAGGACCGCCAAGCGGCTGAACCCCAGGCAAGCCCGCTGGTCACTGTTCTTCGGGCGTTTTGACTTCCGGATCACCTATCGCCCCGGGACCAAGAACCAGAGGTCAGATGCCTTGTCCCGGGTACACGAAGAGGAGGTCAAAACTGCACTGTCGGATCCACCGGAGCCCATCCTGCCAGAGTCCACTATCGTGGCCACCCTCACCTGGGACGTGGAGAAGATCGTCCGGGAGGCCCTGGCACAGAGCCCGGACCCAGGAACAGGTCCGAAGAACCATTTGTACGTCCCACCAGAGGCCAGAGCTGCAGTCTTGGACTTCTGTCATGGTTCCAAGCTCTCCTGTCATCCAGGGGTGCGAAGGACCGTGGCAGTTGTCCGGCAGCGCTTCTGGTGGGCGTCTATGGAGGCCGACGTCCGGGAGTACATCCAGGCCTGCACCACCTGTGCCAGGGGCAAGGCAGACCATAAAAGGTCCCAAGGACTTCTCCAGCCGTTACCTGTGCCTCATCGCCCCTGGTCCCACATCGGCCTGGATTTCATCACGGGCCTCCCGCCGTCCCAGGGCAACACCACCATCTTCACGATAGTGGACCGATTCTCCAAGGCGGCCCACTTCGTGGCCCTCCCGAAGCTCCCAACAGCCCAGGAGACAGCAGACCTCCTGGTCCACCACGTCGTCCGTCTGCATGGGATACCCACCGACATCGTCTCTGATCGTGATCCCCAGTTCTCCTCACACATCTGGAGGAGCTTCTGCAGGGAACTGGGGGCCACCGTGAGCCTCTCGTCCGGGTACCATCCACAGACGAACGGACAGGCAGAGCGGGCCAACCAGGAGCTGGAACAGACCCTCCGCTGTGTAACATCCGCGCACCCGGCGGCCTGGAGTAACCATCTGGCCTGGATCGAGTATGCGCATAACAGCCAGGTGTCTTCTGCCCACCGGCCTCTCCCATTTGAGGGTGTGTTTGGGTACCAGCCCCCATTATTTCCCGTGGTGGAGGGAGAGGTCAGTGTGCCCTTGGTCCGGGCCCACCTTCGGAGGTGCCGTCGGGTGTGGCGCACCGCCCGTTCTGCCTTGTTGAAAGCCCGGGCGAGGGCCAAGACCCATGCAGACCGCCGGCGGTCCCCGGCCCCTGCATACCAGCCCAGGCAGGAGGTGTGGTTGTCGACGAAGGACATTCCCCTACAAGTACAGTCACCTAAACTGATGGACAGGTTCATCGGCCCATTTCGCATCCTCAAGGTCCTCAGCCCTGCCGCAGTGAAGGTCCAGCTCCCAGCTTCACTGCGGATCCACCCGGTGTTCCACGTCTCCAAACTCAAATCATACCATACCTCACCCCTCTGTGCTCCTGGTCCGGCGCCGCCTCCTGCCCGGATCATTGACGGGGAGCCGGCTTGGACAGTGCGCCGGCTCCTGGACGTCCGTCGAATGGGCCGGGGGTTCCAATATCTGGTGGACTGGGAGGGGTATGGACCCGAAGAACGCTCCTGGGTGAAGAGGAGCTTCATCCTGGATCCGGCCCTCCTGGCCGATTTCTACCACCGACATCCCGATAAACCTGGTCGGGCGCCAGGAGGCGCCCGTTGAGGGGGGGGGTCCTGTTGTGTGGGCCGCCAGAAGAGGAGGTACTGCTGGCCCACCACCAGAGGGCGCCCTGCCTGAAGTGCGGGCTTCAGGCATGAGAGGGCGCTGCCGCCACGGACACAGCCGGGAGTGACAGCTGTTACTCATTATTTCCTGACAGCTGTCACTCATTCTTCATCATCTCACTCCATAAAACAGATGTCATCTCCACCTCATCGCCGAGATATCGTACTTCATTGGAGGTAATATCCTCAGCCTGTGTGGTAAATTACTAATCTATCTATTGTGAGTGTTTGCAGGAGTACCGGTCCTTAGTTTGTGGAGGCTGAGTGAGTGCAGACGGCACTCTTTTCCTCTGAAGGATCACTGCTTAACACGTATTGAGTGAGAGGTGGAGGTGGCATTCCCACCATAATTGTTACTGGGTGTACACACACCCACACTTGACTGTCTTTGTTCTCGCCAGCAGTACCAGATCTGACAGTCGGGGACGGTGATCACCTGGGAATTCGGGACTTGGCGGCTCCAGTATTCACCAGGTTCGGTGGCGGCGGAAATCGTGTGGTTCCGGCTCTTCTCAGGACGGACGTCTTCTATCCTCGAGCCTGCCCACACGTCACCTTTGTGGATTGACTGTAATCATATTCTGAGATTGTCTGTATGTTCGTTGTGCTCCTTCACAACATTAAATTGTTCATTTTTGGCTCATCTATTGACCGTTCATTTGCGCCCCCTGTTGTGGGTCCGTGTCACTACACTTTCACAACACACAGCACTTCACCTTTTCCACATTTTATGTAACAGCCGTATTCCAAAGTAAATTTTTTTCCTTCAAATTTCGACTCACATCCCATAATGACAACGTGAAAAACTTTTTTTTTTTTTTTTTTTTTGCTAATTTATTAAAAATAAAACTAAGTCGCATGTACATAAGTATTCACACCCTTTGTTCAATACTTTGTTGATGCACCTTTGGTAGCAATTACAGCCTAATGTCTTCTTGAATATGAGGCCACAAGCTTTGTGCACCTATCTTTGGGCAGTTTTGCTCGTTCCTCTTTGCAGCACCTCTCAAGCTCCATCAGATGAGATGGGGAGTGTTGATACACAGCAATTTTGAGATCTCTTCAGAGATTTTCAATTGGATTCATGTCTGGGCTCTGGTTGGGTCACTCAAGGATATTCACAGAATTGTCCTGAAGTGACTGCTTTGATATCTTGGCTGTGTGTTTGGGGTCATTGTTCTACTCTATGAACTGTGACCTCAGTCTGAGGTCAAGAGTGCTTTTATCCAAGATATCTCTGTACATTTCTACATTAATCTTCCCCTCAATTCTGATTAGTCTCTCAGTTCCTGCCACTGAAAAACATCCCCACAGCATGATGCTGCCACCACCATGCTTCACTGCAGGGATGGCATCTGGTTTACTCCAAACATGACGCCTGGCATTCACACCAAAGTGTTTAACCTATGTCTCATCAGACCAGAGAATTTTGTTTCTCATGGTCTGAGAATCCTTCAGGTGTCTTTTGGCAGACTCCAGGTGGGCTGCCATGCGCCTTTTACTGAGGATTGGATCCCATCTGACCACTCTATCATACGGGTCTGATTGATGAATTGCTGCAGAAAAGGTTGTCCTTCTGATTGGTTCTCCTCTCTCGACAGAGGAATGCTGGAGCTCTGACAGAGTGACCATTAGGTTCTTGGTCACTTCCCTGACTAAGGCCCTTCTCCTCCATTTGCTCGGTTAAGAAAGGCAGCCAGCTCTAGGAAGAGTCCTGGTGGATCCAAACTTCTAACATTTATGGATGATGGAGGCCACTGTGCTCATTGGGACCTTCAAAGCATCAGAAATATTTCTGTACTCTTCCCAGATTTGTGTCTTGAGACAGTCCTGTCTCAGAGGTCTACAGACAGTTCCTTTGACTTCATGCTTGGTTTGTGCTCTGACATGGACTGTCAACTGTGGGACCTAGTATGTAGTCAGGTGTGTTCCTTTCCAAATCATATCCAATGTGCGCTCCAATTAAGCTGTAGAAACAGCTCAAGGATGATCAGTGGAAGCAGGATGCACCTGAGCTCAATTTTTAGTGTCTTGGCAAAAGCTGTGAATACTTATGTAAATGTGATTTCTTATTTTTTGTTGTTGTTGTTGTTGTTCTGAATACTTTCTGGTTGAACTGTATTTGCATGCAGCATGTTGCCTTATGGTTAGCACTGTTGCCTCACTCCATAAATGCCATGGGATTGATTCCCACCTATGGCCATTCTGTGTGGAGTTTGCATGTTCTCCCTATGTTTGTATTGGTTTACTCTGGGTTTCTCCCACATCCAAAGACATGCAGCTTAGGTGGATTGGAAACTTTAAATTGTCCATAGGTATGCATGCAGGTGTGAATGTGTTTGTTTGTTTATATGTGGCCTTGTGACAGACTGGCATCCTATCCAGGGTGTACCCCGCCTCAATCCCTATGACTGCTGGGATAGGCCCCAGCCCCCAGCTGTGTGTGGGGGGAGCCGCTGCAACAGGAGTCACACCGCCGTCAGCTTGGGGGGAACGGGGACCTGCCGCAGCTAAAACTGCGCAGCCCCTGGAGGAGAGAAGGGGTGGCGTGAGCAGTGGCTGGGATGGGGTGTGTGATGGGGGCAGGATGGGGAGGTAGGAGGGAAAGTGGAGCATGCTTCAGTCTTTGTCCATGTGTGAGTCTGTCTGTCCTTGTACTGGAGTTAGAGAGATAAGGAGGTAGCCAATATTCCCCAAGGCTGTAGAAATTCTTCTGGAGGAAAACAATGGGGCATCTTATCCTTGAAAGGCTGATAAGCCTGCTTTGTTTGTGGTTGAGCAGTGAAAAACACTTTTCCAGCTTCACATGAACAAGCCAGATCCGAAATTATGAATACTCTCCGGTATCTGTAATCTTCACCTTCTCCTGTAAGGTGCACATTTGCTCCGAGATGTTATCCAATTTGCGTCTAAGTTCAAGGGTTAATGCAGTCTGAGAATGCATCGCCTTGCCCAACTCATTAATCATGACAGACAAGCGAGGGGTCGTGGTTTTGGCGGCAGCCGTCTCACCAATTTTCCGGTAGGTCAGGGCAGCACATAAGCCAATAGGTACCAGCCCTCCTACTATGAAACCAAATATGATTAATTCCTCGACGTCCTCCACAGAGAATGGCACAAAGCATGTGACATGCCACGATTCCCAGGTGTCGAGAACATAGCCCTCAGGGTAAGTTCCATCCGGCCCTGATCTTCTTGTAGAAAAAATGGTGTCAATAGCGTTAAGTGACCAGCTGATCAATTCCATGATTATTCCAATATAGTTTGAAGAATTCGCAGTCTGGTAAAGTAGGGACTTTGAGGTTGGAGCAGAGATAGAGGAGAGGAGGGGTGCGACCACCCTCGCCGGAGTCCCAAGCTGTATAGCTATCAGTTTAGCTCAACTTGGTCAAGAACACAAACACTGAAGCCTGTCCACATCACAGATGTTCTGTTAACAGCAGTCACTTGTCATCATGTTCTGTCTGACTCCATGATCATAGAAGTGGCATCCTCAATGAGACTCGCAGCACGTAGCAGCTTAGCTTAGCGTGTTGCAACAGGGGCAAAAACCACGACCGGTTCCAAGATTTTGAGAGAGGAAACATGCTTTGTTAAGAGTTCTCCTTGCTACACCAATGTAAAGAATAAAATCAGTCCACAAAAAATACAGATTTCACACTGCAAACCATTCTGTTTTTCCTCATTCACTTCAATAGCATGTCTCAATGTCATCAAAGTACAGTTTTATCAGAGGTTCAGGTTTCTGAGTGTTTATCCTGTCAGCATCAGGTGAAATCATACTTTCCCCTTGTTTTTTTACTTAATTTCTCAGGGCATATGGCACCAAAAAATAAAATGCAACACATCAAATATTTTCATAATTCTTTATTAATTTAAAATAGTCGGTTCATTTGACAATTTATTTACTGGCAATAAACACTAAGTAGGATCCTCTTTATGACACTACTCCAGATGTGAAATTAGATTTTGCCGTGAGTGGAACGAATTAATCAGCTGCAAATCGTGAATTATCCACAAACCGTTAATTGCAAAATGTGAATACTGAAAAAAATATCTCACAAAACGTGAACGCGAGTCTCGCAGAACATGAATATCATTCATGATATATTCAGTCTAAGTAGTTTATATATTTCAGTTTACAGATCCGTTACTGCAGGAAATCTTGACCACAAACCCTATCACCGCAAAAAAAATTATTTTTATTTTTTTATTATTATTATTTTTTATTTTATTTTATTTTATTTATTTTTTTTTTATTTATTTATTTTTTGGCCGGGGGGTCATTACAGCCGGTGACGTGAGGAGGTGATCCAAGCAGGCTCACTTTCAGTGTCAAGCGCCCGGCAAAACTGGGCATGTCCCACTCTGGGGACAGTGTCAGGTGAGGAGTTTGACTGGGCCGGTCCACCTGTCAAACTCACAGAGGACAGAAACCTCCCCCTCTCAAAAATGCCTCAGTAATCTTAAGAGAAATGTTGTAGAAAAACAAACAACACTAGTTTCTAACCTCAGGAAGGTAGACAATGGGCTGACCTTATTTTTATCCTTATTTTAGACCTAATTTTTATCCATATGAGCCATCCTCTGAGGTGGAAAAAATAATATTGACCAGAACGAGCAAATGGTTGAGAAACGGAACTGTCTACAAAGTGCAAAAACAAGACACCAGAAAAATAATCAATAAATTCAGGTGTGGTGTCACCAAATTCACTGCACACATCAGTGGTCTCCTCCTTACAGATTTTTTTTTCTGCAAAAAAAGTAAAAATAATTAAAAAAAAAAAAAATTTTTTACAGTCAACAGGTTTGCGATCAAGATTTCCTGCAGTAATTGATTCATAAACTGAACTCCATAAACGACTTAAACTGAAAAAAAAAAAAAAAAAAAAAAAAAAAAAATATATATATATATATATGTATATATATATATATATATATATATATATATATATACGAGGTCTCTTAGATAATAAACCGACCCTTTTATTTATTTTTTTTAACTATATGGATTTGAATGACATGCGATTACACCAATCATGCTTGAACCCTCGTGCGCATGCGTGAGTTTTTTCACGCGTGTCGGTGACGTCATTTCCCTGTGGGCAGGCCTTGAGTGAGATGTGGTCCCGCCCTCTCGGCTGAATTCCTTTGTTTCACACGCTGCTCGAGACGGCGCGCGTTGCTTTATCAAAAATATTTCTGGACCTGTGAGGAATATCCGAGTGGACACTATTCGAGAAATTCAGATGGTTTTCTGTGAAAAGTTTAACGGCTGATGAGAGATTATGGGGTGTTTCTGTCGGTGTAAGGACTTCCCACGGAGCGGGACGTCCTGCAGCGCTTTCAGGCGCTGTCGTCGGCCTGTTTCGAGCTTAAAACATCCTAATTTAAGGCTTAATTCACCCAGGACATCGTGAGAGAACAGAGAAGATTCAGAAGAGGCCGGCATGAGGAATTTATGCGGACATTCCACTGTTTAAGGACATTTTTTTAATGAAAGACGTACGCGCAAATTCGCCGAGTCGTTTCCGTGACGACTCGGCAAATCTGTGTGCGCCGCGACAGGAAAAACACCTCCGTGTTGAAAACCATTTGTAGAATTCAGGCGGCTTTTAATGGCTTTCAACAAGTGAGTAACAGAAATTGTTTAACAGCTTGGGCATGTTCCAATTTGCCCGTTAAGATTTCCAACGGAGGTGTTTTTCCTGCCGCGACCCCCCGCGGTCGGGTCCAGCCCGACATGCGACTCTGCCCGCACGTTATTTCATTACAAAATGACCGTTAACAATGGAATGTCCGAATAAACTCCTCATGCCGACTTCTTCTGAAAGTTCTCTGTTCTCTGACGACTTACTGCGTCAACAGAGCCTGAAATGTGGAAGTTTTCAACTTGAAACGGTGAGACGCTGTCGCCTCGAAGCGCAGATCGCCGTCAGGCGCCGTGGGCTGTCCTTAAAGCGACACTACCAGACCAAAATCTCTCATCAGCCGTTAAAATTTTTACCGAAAACCAGCTGAATTTATTGAATGGTGTCCACTCAGTTGTGCCTTACAGTTCTGAAAAAATTTTTATCAAACAAAGCAACAGTCTCTGAGCCATTCCTAAACAATGAAAAAAATTGACGAGCGTGTGGACGACTCCTCGCTCAAAGCCTGCCCACAGGCGAATGACGTAACTGACAGGCGTGAAAAAAACTCTCGCATGCCCACGAGGGTTCAAGCATGTCTGATGTAATCACACGTGATTCAAATCCATATGGTTTTTGAAAAAATAATAAGGTCGGATACTTTTCTAATAGACCTCGTATATATTCACATTTTGTGAGACCCACACTCACCTCTTGGAATTAACTGCAGATAATTCACGATTTGCAGATGATTCATATTTTGGGGGTTAACAGGAATTTGAACACTGAAGCTAGTTGTTAGGAGGCAAGAGCACTTATCACTGTGCTAATGTGCACCTTGAACTTATTCCTCAAAGCAGCCATTCTAAATGTCTCCTATACTAAAACATGAGGGATTTTTTTTCTTTTTTACTTTGGCTTGTGATCTTTGTCATGGCAATCCCTCGGTGGTGAGGAAGAATTTTGCTTGATTAATTCCTGGACATAATGATCTAGAGATGCCTCTGCATGGGTTTGTTTAATGTGAGAATGCCATTACATGCTGACAAACACATGGTCCTTGACAGATCCTTAGAATGGGCCGATGGAGGGAAAATCCCATATGATTCTGCTACAGCCTTCATCTGCCTTCACAACGTTAGTGTGACAAATTATCATCTCCTCCAACTGATCTGCAATTGAGGATGTCTTGTTTCACCAGAGCCCTGTTAGCTGTCTCGTGCCTCAATGGGCAGCAAGCCTTGAACACTGTGACGGACACCGGTGGCCAGGGAAGACATCCAACTGAAGAAGGAGTCCTTCTGGGATATGTTATCTCAGAGGACTCCGGAGGCAGTTGCAATGTACCGACAGGCCCGAAGGGCAGCATCCTCTGCTGTTGGGGAGGCAAAGCAGTGGGTGTGGGAGGAGTTCGGAGCAACCATGGAGAAGGACTTTCGGTCAACACCAAGGTGCTTCTGGCGGGCTTTGAGGAACTCCTGCGTCAGACCACAGCACCTTCTGTAGTAGAGGCAGAGCTGGAGGCTGATGGAGGATTTTCATAAATTTCCCTGGTGGAAGTCAGTGAGGTAGTCAAACAACTCCGCAGTGACAAGGCCCCGGGGGTTGATGAGATCTGTCCAGAAATGCTGAAGGCTCTGGGTGTGGAGGGACTGTCTTGTATGGATAGATGAGTCTCTTCAACATTGCGCTGAGGTCTGGGACAGTGTCTAAGGAGTGGTAAACTCAGGTTGTGGTCCCCATATTTAAAAAGGGGACCAAAGAGTGTGTGCCAATTATAGGGGCCTGACACTACTCAGCCTCCCTGGTAAAGTCTACTCCAGGGTGCTGGAAAAGAGAGTTTGGCCAAGTTCTGTCCTCTTGGTGGAACAACCGACCAGCTCTTCACTCTCACAAGGATCCTGGAGGGTGCCTAGGAGTATGCCCATCCAGTGTACATGTGTTTTGTGGACTTGGAGAAGGCATATGATCAGATACATCGGGAGATACTGTGGAAGGTGCTGCTGCAGTATGGAGTGAGGCGGTCCCTTCTCTGAGTTCTTGTTGGGTCTTCATGGTTACCGGAGTGCCAATGGGGCACAGAGGTTTGAGTATGACATCCAACTTGTCTTGTGACGGATTATTTTAAAAAGGAAATCATTTTGTCTTTGGCTGACTCAGTCATTCCACCAAGTCTTCTCACGTGGAATCAAAGCTCTTTGATTTATGCCATTCAAACACAGACACACGTGACTGAAAACAATACCCCTGCATGCAAGGGGAATGAAATGCTGACGAATGTTACATCTGTTCACTGCCACAGAAATGTGACTACAAATGTAATAAGTGCAATGATTTTATTCACGTGGTGTAAAAATCATCACTGGAAACTGACAAGAAAATAAGTCAAAGATGAAACAGATGCTTGGAGCATCAAGCTTTTGACAGAAAAAAAATAAACAACACCCTCAGAAATAATAAAAAAGAAATCCATGTGGAACTGTACACAGCAAAATCGTATAGTCAATAGGCTGTGGTTGCAGTACACTCATATTTGCTAATTCTCTGTTATTAATAAATCCAAAGGTAAAGCTCATCTTACAGGTAATGTGTCAGTCTGGAAATTCCTGTGTTTGCATGTGTTCATTTTTATCTTTAATAGTGCCATTTCACAAACATATGTCCACCATTTCACACATTTTGGAAAAATGCAGCAGTAACTATCAAAAGAACATGAATGCTGTTGTTATGTCCACACATTTTAAACCTGCTGTAACTGTATTCAGTATTCAAAAACAGTGACATATTTGTTTGAAAAAAAAGAAAAAAGTATGCAAACGATAATGACGGCTCAAAACTAGGGTTGAGCTGGATACTGAAACGAGTATCCGGTACGGATAAAACATTTTTGATGAGCACGAGCATGATCGGAATAAAACTTATCAGTATCTGTGCTCGTGCTGAAGGAAAATTCTCATTGGCTAACTGACTGTCTTCACGCTCTGTGATTGGTCAGTCACACATAACGCCCGCTTCTCCCTACACAGACATGTCTCGCTGCAGCCTCCACACACACACACACAGAGACAGGATCTCTCTCTGTCTTTGGCTGGATTCTGGCTCACGTTGCTCTCAGTACTCTTGCCCACCTTAAGTTTTCTTCAGCTCGCCTCTTTTTTGGTTTGTCTGATATTTAAAGTTATTTGGTGAACTTGTTTCGTATCGTACGCGGTGCTTTTGACAAGACAGAGTTGAAAACGGCTCCTGTTGCGTCGGTCACTGCCTCCATTCTCGTCAGGTTATTTATTTATTTTACCATTTGCTCTTCGTTTTGTTGGTGATATAAAGTCAGTTGGAAAACTTTGCTCCTACTGAACGCAGTGCTTTTGAGAAGAATACAGTGAACAAGGCTGACATATTATTTCCCTGTTTGCCATCACTGGATGTTTGCATGAATCACACAGATCATTAAAAAATAAACAGTCTTACATATAGCTGAACACACAAAGTAGCTAATATTAATATTTTTATTGAATATGGCTGCATGCAGTATCTGACACTTTCTCAATGCAGTTCATAAAAATAAACTGGTCAGTCGAACAACCTCTCTCTCTCTCCCTCTCACACAGTCACACACACATGCACACACAGACAGACAGTCATGCACACACACACACACACACACACACATGCACACACAGACACACACACTTTAATCAATATTGTTTAACTTTGTGTGGAAAAAATGCCAAGAACATTAGGTATTAAAAATTAATAAATAATTGAAAAAAAATCACAGTTTGATCATAAAATTAAAAAAAGAAAGTTGTGTTGAGAATGACAACTCTTGTTCATGCATTCGTAGTAGTTCAGAATTTCCTGCTACATTAAATGTGAATTCTAAGGCTGTTCTGTTATTCATTCATAACCTTAAGAATATTCACATCCTGAGTTCATAAAAAAAAAAAAAAACTTGTTCCGTAAATAGTCCTCTTATTTTTGTGATCAAAAACATTGATTTGAAACTCAATTTTGAGGCCGTTCTGCAAATAGTTTTTAAACAAACAATAAATATAGCAACTTCTGATCAATCCATATCAATTTCAGACTTAAATTAATGTACTGATTTAAGCCCCAGCCATTATGGGTTAAACCATGCCCACTTCTGGTTTAGTCCCCGCCCACTACGAGTATAGATACAGATACAGATACTTCAGATGGTTGAACAGATACAGATAGTGGTGTACTCACTCATCCCTACTTAAAACCATAGTATATGCAACAGACAAACCCTTTATGATGTCACCCATAGGCTTTAAGAAGAGCAGGTTTGATGCTAAAAGGGGCAGTTTTAAATGTCACCATCTTGGCAGGTCCTGACTCTGCCTAACTTCAGACCAATCCATAAATAGGTAAAGAGGTGGAGCTTAAGCAAGATTGGTAAGTTTGGCAGTTGCCAATCAAGCTGAGGCTAAAATGCTAACCTGGGTTTTTTGATTTATGCATAGGTTTGTGAACACTATCAATGGTTTTTAAAATGGGCGGGTAATGAGCTCTTATATAATGGCTGAGTGGATGCTTGTCATTTGATTGGTGGGTTGGATGTCACATGACATGGAGTATACATACCATTTGCTGCTGTGCTTCATTTACCGTGTAATAGTTCTTTTTTAGTGTGCAATTTTTGTGCTATATGAAATGTGCTATTGCACGTCCTGACCACTACACATGCTCACACTGCCGGGGTGGCGTTTAGCTAAACATGGCTTTTTATTTTATTTATTTTTCTGACTGTTGACAATTTGAAGGAGCTAATTGACGGTGCACATACACACAAAACTAATCTACTACACTGCAAGCAGGCAGGAGGCATAAAGAGCTGTTAGGATGAAAAGCTGGATAGATTTCTGACGTTATGTTTTTTTCTGGACTGAGGAAGTTCACAAAGTCTTTTTTTTTTGGAAGTACACACAGTCAGTGCATGGCATCATGGACTACATAGACATTTTTGAACTATCTAACTGTTTTTCTAAGTTGACTGAGAGCTATTTTGCACTATTGACATCAAAACACCAGTGGAACATGAAATATCAGTCCCTTTTCTGTTGTTTATAAATTAATAAAATATCAAATGACAACGATCTATTTTAGCCATTATATAAAACTAATAATGAATGTTTTTACATTCTTTCAGTGAAACAAATATTTAATTTGGTGAAAGAAATATTTGTACCATTGAACTCATAAAAATTCATTATTTGTATAATATTAAATAATATGACCAGCATACAGATTCAGCAGCAGCTGTACTATCAGTGAATCTAGTATCACCAAATTACCTGCTCATTAGTGGTAGCAGTTCTAATGGTGCTGACATAAAATTCTATGATACTATATAATTTACTCAATGTAAATTAGTGAAATTGACCACACACCAATCCATGATATCTGAAATATGTATAATAATATGGCCAAAAAAGAAAAACATTGCTGATTTCACAGTAGCTAGTAATCACTGCTCGTAACTGCTGCCAGTGAGGCCACAAGCTGGTACACTACCTGACAATCAAAGTGACCACCCTCCAAATTAGTCATACCTTGATGGCTTAAAATAACTTTAACTGTTAGTTTAAAAAAATCACACCATTTATGTTTTTTTTGTTGTTGTTGTTGTTTTTTTGTTTTTTTTGGAAGAAGGAAACTGGCTGTACGGGCTGTACATTTATTTCAGCTGTAAAGTTACCGATTTTAATAATAATAATAATAATAATAATAACAATACATGTTATTTGTATTGCACCTTACATTTCAAGGAAATCTCAATGTGCTAGTCTGATTTTAACATGTGGGTCTGTAGGGAGTGACTTTTTTTTTTTCTTTTTGAGCCAGCCTCATGTGGCTATTTGAGTAACGACAAGACTTGGCACTTCAGTGTTGGCTCCACTTTGCAGCACTGGGGTTTGGTGTTTGCTTAAAACAGAAATAATCAAATAATATAACTTCTAACTGAAAGGAAAAATGTTTTTTGGTGATAATACCATGCACTGTGAGAGGCTGTTGTCCCAAATAAGTAATCAAATATTCCTTTCCTGCTGATTGATGATTATTGAGAAGTGATACAATTTTGAATCATTTGCAACAGAAGTGAGTACATTCCTGTGTAGTAATACTCAAACAGACCCAGATCCAGACTGGTTTGGACCGATGCAGTTGCATCGGTCATTTTTTTTTTTACGCATCGTTCATCATCGGTTAAAAAAAAAAAAAAAATCTTAAATAATCCCGAATCACAGTTTTGGTTTTCATGTCAACCTATAGTGCGTAAATTATACAGATTTTGGGTCAGAGTCATACGGACGTACAAATAAAATCGGATATTCAGGGTTTGGTCTGCAGCGGGTCTGGACATCATATTTATACAAATAAGTCTTCACTATGGTCCATGAAGTATAATAAATATATTAAAAGAAGTGTGACAGTGTATGTTTCACACAAATAAAAAAATGAAGATTATTGAATAACAAGACACGTACGATTTTTATTTTCTCATTGGGAAAAAATGCATCTGTCAGATTTTCACTCTGGATCCAGCCCTGTCAAATGTGAGCCTGTAAACATTGCAGTGCGTGCGCGTGTGTTATTGTTTCCCCATGTGGTGCAATTATGTAAGTGTTGGTCTGCACCTTTGTGAAAAATTCAGCATTCTTTATCATCTTTGTGCTTGTTTACGTCCACTCTTTTGTGCTCCTGAGGTGAGCAGTGTTAATGAGGGTGCACAGCCTTCGCCACCAGTCCACAAAACCCATCGATACCATGATAGCAGCCGTGCACTCGTTTGCTAGTAATTATGCCCTCTGGATGTTCCTAAATCTCCCTTTCCCCCTTGCCGTTCCCTCACAAAGCACCATGTTGCCCATCCTTTGGTGTCTCCAGTCATAAAGAAGTGAGAAATGGTGGCGGGTACACCAATTAAGGAAGGAGAAACACTTCACTAGAGACTGCTTCTGGATCAGCCGAGCACGGTTGCCCCAGACATTGTTTTTCAGCTCTCAGAGAGAAGCGTAGGGGGTGTGTCAGTGTGACATAGAAACACCACTGACTGCTTGTTGTTTCTTGTTCTGTCAAACCTGGATCACAATAATGTGTAATAAGTGAGGCTTGTTTCACACTGATTCAGTGATGCAGATATTTTTCAGAGAGGAATTTAAAGTTGCTCGCTTCTTAGTGTTCTCTGAACTTTTAGAAATGACCAAAGCGACTGTTCATACATTTTCTCTGAGCAGAAAGGTGAGAGAAGACCCCTGATGACAGAAAATGAAGGCGTTGCCTCTTGCATCATGCAGGACATAAGTAAATGGAAAACGTTTGGAGCTGTTGCCATAGTAACCTCGCTTTTCCAAACATCTCTGCCAGGTTTTGACAGATGTGTTAAACCTCATGAGCAATTGCAATTGAGAGCATTGACTGTCTCGCTTGTTTTCCGTTGGCAAGTTATCGCTTGTATTTGCTGAAAAAAGAAAACAAAAAAACTTAAAATGGGCACTCAGAGTGGAACATCCACACCTGACATGTTTGACACTGATTCGTGCAAATGATTTTTTGGTGATTCAGTGAAAGGATACTATTTAGTTCTGCATGGCCTGGACATTTGGTCAATTCTGACCAAAATTAAGCCACATTATCCCGAATTAACAGGCAACACTTCCTCTCTCTTTTTGGGAAGATGATGGGCTAGCTTGGGGACGTGATGGTCTCGTGGTTAAGCACTGGGCTTGAGAGCAGATGATCCTTGGTTCAAATCCCATCCTGATCAGAAAATCACTCAGGGTCCTTGGGCAAGGTCCATAATCCCCAGGTTGCTGCTGGGATGTAGTGAGTAGAGGTGGGCGATACCGGGAATTTTGGTATTGATCCGATACCAAGTATCACCAATATCAATACCAATACTTTTTTGTATTTAAGCTTCATAGATCCAAAGGATCCAAAAGACCAAGGATAGAATTTCACCAAACATTGTATGTGACATCAAAATACTTTACTATCACAATCAACATTTTTGTTTAAAAAAATATCACTCAACACAACTTAAAACAAAATCTCCTGAGGTAGAGGGCTGACAAACCACAATACAAGGGTGCGCTGCTCCATGTTGTGTGACACAGCGCAGCGCTGCTCTTACAGACAGAGAGTAGACTTTGATGAATCTGCGTGCGCAGCAGTCAGTACGTGCGGGAGAGAAAAAAGCTTGAGTATGGATCTTTTTACATGAGGATTGTTCAGTATCAATACCAGCGTTGGTATTGATATTATCGATATTAGGATCGATCCGCCCACCTCTAGTAATGAGTACCTTGCATGATAGCACCCCAACATCGGTGTGAATGAGTGAATGTGAGGCATAATTGTAAAGTGCTTTGAGCATCTGATGCAGATGGAAAAGTGCTATGTAAATGCAGTCTATTTATCATTTTAATCCACATTGACACCAAACAGTTTGACTTACAAAGTTATTTCAGTGACACCCAAAGTTGAAGGACACGTAATGATGAGATAAATCGTAAGTATAGTTGTAAATGAAAGCAATTCCTCAAAATAACCGTTGTGAATAAGTTTACCTTTCAAAACTACCCAAAGTGAAAGGGGTGACATGACTTCATCAGAGCACTCATAGGTTTACCTGCAATCAGATTTTCAAAATAGCTTGTATAAATATCTCCTATATATCTAAATATCTCCTTAGACTCATTTTGTCATTCAGTAAAAAATACCACAGATGCTATCACAGAATGAAATATCAATGTGCTGCACGAATAGATAAAAAACAGAATAAAGCACAGAATACAAGGTGTGCGAAAGTTTTTTTAAACCTATCAATAACTGTGTATCTGTGTATACACAATATATAATGAAGAAATAAAGGACAGATTGCACATATGAAAATGCTACAAGAATAGAGTTGCTACCAGATGCTACAGTGAATTGTATATCCTACATTCTATATTGCACAGTTCTTTCTATCAATTTCTATTTAACTGTTTTATGGCGGTTTGGTAAAAGCTGTCCCTGAATCTGCATGTTTTGCAACTCAGTTTACGGTATCATCTACCCAGCCCAGTCTCACATTTTTCATTCGTGCACCTGTCACGAAATGTGTCAAATTTTCATGTTTTTTTTTTTTAACTCACTATTACTAACCCTACTCCTACCCCCAACCCTAACCTTCACCATAACCTAATTCTCCTCCTTCCCCCAACCCTAACCATAACCACCCCTGCCCCCCCCCCCCCCCCCCCCCCCACTTCACTTTTAATTTTGTGCAGCCATCACGGAATGAATTAGAATGAAAATGAGGCACTTTTCGTCACAATATCACAAACTAATAGATTAATGTATACTTCCTGCTGCTGAATTATGACTTACCGTGAGACCAGGTTGCATCTACCTGAGGGCAGGAGGGGAACCAGATTGTTAAAGGGTTGTGAAGTATCCCTGATTATCCTTCTTGCCCTGAACAAGCAGCACTGTTCTGTCAGTTCACCAATGGTTGGCAGCCTGCTCCTAATAATCTTCTCTGCTGCCCTCATGACCCTCCACAGTGCCTTCCTATATGCAAGGCTACTACTTTCATGTCACAGAGACATAAGACTGGCTAGTACACTCTCTATTTTTCTTCTATAGAAGGAGGTGAGGACACCCAGGCTCAGATGGGCACTCTGTGAAGTGTGGAGAAAGTGTAGACGCTGGTTGGCCTTTTCATTCAGAGGATATGTGCAGAGACCAGGTCAGGTTGTCAGAGACATGAACCCCCAGGAACTTTGATTGCTGCACAATCTCCACAGCAGAGTCCTTGATGTAAATGGGTGTATGGGGGGGAAATCTCCTCCTGAAGTCGATCATCAGCTCTGTAATGGGTTATAAGGGTGAAGAGGAGGGGCCTCAGCACACACATGTGGAGAGCCTTTGGTTAAGATGATGGTGTTCAACCTGCTGTTGTTACCTTCATGTACAAAGTGAGGCCTGTTCACCAAAAACTCCAGTATGCAGTTTAGCAGGGGTGTTCAATCCCATTGGGCCCAAATTGTCAATCCGATGCTGTGGGATTATGGTGTTAAACGCAGAACTAAAATCAGTCAGCAGCATCTGGACCCATGCATTTTTCCACTCCAGGTGTTCCATGGACAGGTGGATAGCAGTGGAGAAGGCATCC
Organism: Thalassophryne amazonica; assembly: GCF_902500255.1. Lineage (NCBI taxonomy): Eukaryota > Metazoa > Chordata > Actinopteri > Batrachoidiformes > Batrachoididae > Thalassophryne > Thalassophryne amazonica. The sequence goes on along the minus strand of NC_047110.1, from coordinate 34,037,836 downwards.
TCTTCAGAGCAGTTTGGTCGGTACGCAAAGTGTAGGGGATGGAATGTGTGAGGTAAAATGGAGGTAATGTGCTCTTTTATTAGTCTTTCAAAGCACCTCATGATTATGGAAGTGAGGGGCTACAGGGTGGCCATTGTTAAGAGTGGTAATGGAGGGTCTTTTGGGCACTGGGATGATGGCTGATGTTTTGAAGCATGAAGGCACAACTGGTTGATCCAGGGAGATGTTAATAATGTCTACCCCTTGAGCACACAGCCATGTATATGATCTGGACCTGCACCCTTCCATGGGTTTATTTTTTTCAAGAGTCCGACAGACATCAACTGGATCAAGGCCCAGAGCCACCTCATCCTCGAGCAGGGTGGCCTTGGCCAGTGGAGTTTTATTTAGTGCGTGTAAACATCCAAAGTGGTTGTTGAGTTCATTCAGGAAGTCAGTGTTGTCATCACGGGTTGCAGGGGTGAACTTATAGTGTGAAACAGATGTGATTCCCTGCCACAGTCTCCTGGCGTCCATTAAAATTGACTCTCCTGGAGTCCATGTGATCCTGAAACTGTTCCTGAATTTTACATCCATCGGCCCTTTTAGACAGTCTGATGACCTTATTCAACTTGGCTCTGGCGATTCTAAGGGCACCAGTGTCTCCAGACTTTAAGCATGCATCTCTTTCTTTCAGCAGGGTACGCAACTCAGATGCCATCCACGGTTTCTTGTTTGCACTCACTGTGATGCTTTTTTGTGACAGTCATGTCCTCCATACATTTGTAGATGTAACCAAATACAGCTTCAGCACAGTCCTCAATGTCTGCCATCTTGTCTGTGGTAGCAGCCTCTCTGAATACTGACCAGTCCATGCATTTGAAGCATCCCTGGAGTGCTGTCATCGCCCCCTCTGGTCACACTTTCATCTGTTTGATGGAGGGATTGTTTCTGGTGAGCAGAAGTCTGTATGCATGATGGAGATTAGATTAGATTAGATTAGCTCGAATTTCATTGATCCCTTGGGAAGACTCACTCAGGGACATTGAGGTTCCACCAGCACTGTGTAGCAGCACACAGGGTAAGACGCACACAGAGTATCAAAAGTGAAAGTAAAACAGAAGAACAGTTTGCAAATATAAATAGAAATACATAATATAAATACCAGACATACTGGTTTACTGGCTACTACTGTGTGATCAGATGTGGTCTGACAAGCCAAGATGAGGGCGAGGGGCTGCTTTAATGCTGCTTTGATGTTGGTATAGACATGGTCCAATGTGTTGGCTCCTCTTGTGGCAAAACTCACATGTTGGAAAAAGTGAGGGAGAACTTTCTTCTTGGTTTGGTCAAAGTTCCCAGAAACAATGAATAATGAATAATATGACTTACAACCCCCCACCACCCCCGGCCACCAGCAAAAAAGAAAAAAAAGTACAATCAAGCAAAAAACTGTGATCTTGGCTTTTGAACATGACTCTCAACCATATTTTATTAAAATGAAATTACTTTGCACTGGTCTGACTGCCATTACACCAACTTTGGTCCAATTTGGGTCAAAGCTCAAGTTATTTTTCTTCACACACAGACACACAGTACTGAAAATGAACTGCTGCATGCCGGTATAAAAAAAAGAAGGTGGGTGTGTCAAAACAAGAGGAGGAAGAAAGCAAAAGACAGCAAGCATGAGAGAACAAACATGATCAGTAACCTCATTTCTGCTCTGGCTGCTGTGTACTCAACGTGACATTGCAGGTGGAGAGCTCTGGGAACTTTCTTTGCCAACAGGCCCTAGGGCGAGCTGCAGGGATCGCTGGCTGACAGAAAAACTCCAGCTCAGAGACTTGTGATGTTCTCTCTCAGTCCATATCTGTCTCACACAGCCCCACGGTGTGAGCCCAGTTTCTCTCCCATCCCTCAGATTTCTTCTAATAAACAGCATTTGTGCCAAGCGCTGCCAGAGTCTGCATGAGAATATCATTTCTGGGTGATTCTTAGACTGCGGGCACTTATTATGTCCTTTTATAGTTATCTTTACAATGAAAGTGTGTTAAGAAATTTGTTCTAGTAGTCTATGATGACTTTTTCACCTTTTTTCAGCATCATTTTATGCAAATATTGCCGTTGTGTGCTTGTCCCACACCCAGACTTTTGATCTTTAATGATAAAAATGAATGGTAAAGAAACGTTTTTCTAATGTTTTAAAATATCTCTGAATAAAATATCAGTAAGATAAAACATAATTGGGGTATTCAATGTCATACAACTGTAGTTGTATGACAAAATGTAGTTGTCCCACACTATTGCCGTAATTTCCACCACAACACTGTAATGTCCCTAAACAGTTTGTATGAAAGATTGTTTGGGTAGTTTCTATGGAGATAAACAGTGACATCAGAGCACATGTATATAGCGCCAAATCACAACAAACAGTTGCCCCAGGGGCTTTATATTGTAAGGCAATGGTGTGGTGGATATTACATTTACAAGGCCAATAGTGCCCGTAGTTAAAGAATCACCCTTCTGCTTTGAAAAACTGGTCCAAAGTCGATGTGGTGGTTTCGCTTTTCTCTCACTTTAACTTCAGTTTACACAGTCATAGCCTCTGATCTCTGTTAAGGTCTCAGTGGACACCTCTGGGATGATAAAGAATGTTGTTTGCTTATTTTTTTATGCCCCTTAATCCCTACTGAAGTTTAATATCAATGCTTTTGATTGAACATTTTCTTCCAAAAACATTATAAAGTGCTGACAGACAAAAAAAAAAAAAAAAAAAAAATCCACGAGGCAATATCTTCTCTTATAGGGGTGGTGGCCAAGTGATTAGTGTGCTTTGTTTCTGTGTGGAAGGCTCCTGGTTCAAACCCCACCCCTGCCACATTTCTCCATGTAATATGGAGTTGCGTCAGGAAAGACATCAGGTGTAAAACGTCTACCAAATCAACATGCAGATCCACCTTGGATCTCCTGTGGTGACACTAAGTGAAATCAAGGGAGCAGCCAAAGGGTCTTTCTTTCTACAACCCCTGGCAAAAATTATGGAATCACCGGCCTCGGAGGATGTTCATTCAGTTGTTTAATTTTGTAGAAAAAAAGCAGATCACAGACATGACACAAAACTAAAGTCATTTCAAATGGCAACTTTCTGGCTTTAAGAAACACTATGAGAAATCAAGAAAAAAAGATTGTGGCAGTCAGTAACGGTTACTTTTTTAGACCAAGCAAAGGAAAAAAATATGGAATCACTCAATTCTGAGGAAAAAATTATCGAATCACCCTGTAAATTTTCATCCCCAAAACTAACACCTGCATCATATCAGATCTGCTCGTTAGTCTGCATCTAAAAAGGAGTGAACACACCTTGGAGAGCTGTTGCACCAAGTGGACTGACATGAATCATGGCTCCAACACGAGAGATGTCAATTGAAACAAAGGAGAGGATTATCAAACTCTTAAAAGAGAGTAAATCATCACGCAGTGTTGCAAAAGATGTTGGTTGTTCACAGTCAGCTGTGTCTAAAATCTGGCCCAAATACAAACAACATGGGAAGGTTGTTAAAGGCAAACATATTGGTAGACCAAGGAAGACATCAAAGCATCAAGACAGAAAACCTAAAGCAATATGTCTCAAAAATCGAAAAATGTACAACAAAACAAATGAGGAACAAATGGGAGGAAACTGGAGTCAACGTCTGTGACCGAACTGTAAGAAACCGCCTAAAGGAAATGGGATTTACATACAGAAAAGCTAAACGAAAGGCATCATTAACACCTAAACAGAAAAAAACAAGGTTACAATGGGCTAAGGAAAAGCAATTGTGGACTGTGGATGACTCGATGAAAGTCATATTCAGTGATGAATTTCGAATCTGCATTGGGCAAGGTGATGATGCTGGAACTTTTGTTTGGTGCCTTTCCAATGAGATTTATGAAGATGACTGCCTGAAGAGAACATGTAAATTTCCACAGTCATTGATGATATGGGGCTGCATGTCAGGTAAAGGCACTGGGGAGATGGCTGTCATTACTTCATCAATAAATGCACAAGTTTATGTTGATATTTTGGAAAATTGAAAGGATGTTTGGGGATGATGAAATCATTTTTCAAGATGATAATGCATCTTGCCATAGAGCAAAAACTGCAAAAACATTCCTTGCAAAAAGACACATAGGGTCAATGTCATGGCATAGGGTCAATGTCAATGAGCAGATCTGATTTGATGCAGGTGTTAATTTGGGGATGAAAATTTACAGGGTGATTCCATAATTTTTTCCTCAGAATTGAGTGATTCATATTTTTTTCCTCTGCTTGGTCTAAAAAAGTAACCGTTACTGACTGCCACAATCTTTTTTTCTTGATTTCTTATAGTGTTTCTTAAAGCCAGAAAGTTGCCATTTGAAATGACTTTAGTTTTGTGTCATGTCTGTGATCTGCTTTTTTTCTACAAAATTAAACAACTGAATGAACATCCTCTGAGGCCGGTGATTCCATAATTTTTGCCAGGGGTTGTATATGACACTTAAATAGACCCTTGTCATTTGTATTGTGGGGTCTATGTCACATGACATTCATCATTTGTCCTACTGCAGGGCTGTGAAATGAAAATTGTGAAAGATGAGGAAAATTTGCAGGGGGTCTGGGGGAACATAGGTCCCCAGTAGCCGGGCTCCCAGAAACCAAATTATTTTTTTCATCTAATGATACATTTTCAGCATCTCCTGGAACGAAAAATCCCAAAATTAGTGCATATTTAAATGACCCTGCATTCAACCTTTCATTTGAACCGTCAATGATCATGTTGAAATAAAAGAATATGATGTGGAAGTAGGAACTGGAATGATTTTCCTTTTAATTGTAAACCAAATAATGCATTAACTCAGAACAATTAAACTACATGAAATTCATGAAAACTGAAAAGACTGTTACAACTTTTAAAAAACGCAGCTAAATCTTGGAGAATATTTTGAAAATCACAGTAAAATATCAACAATAATAATACAATAGTAGTAATAATAATAAAATAGTAATGATAATACAATAGTAAAAAAAAAGCCACATATTCTTGTGTAAATTCCTGTAAATCAATCAAATTCATGTAAATCCACCAAAGCCACAGTGTCTTTTTCCCATAAAAAAAAGTCTACATTAATAAAAATCATTACATTCTTGTGTAAATTCATGTAAATCCATTCAAAGCCACAGTCTTTTTTCCAATGAAAGAAAATCTAGATTAATGAAAAAAGTCATAATCTTGTCTAAAATCCTGTTTAAACGTCACAATGTTTATTTTCCAGAGAGAGGAAAAATTATTACCGTGTTTCCTGATGACACAGTTCATTTTTCCCCATTTCTTTTATCTTTCAGGTGCGTTGATGAAGCCTGCAACAATTCCACGGATTCTTGTCCTTAGCGAAAATTCCAGATTCTTGTCCTTATCAGACTTTTTCAAGCAATATTTCTCACCATCTTCTCTCTGCCCGACGTCGGTCCGTGACAGAGATATGCTGCACAATTGTTCTTTTAAAAACTTAAAGGCTTGCTATGTCCACATGCTATGTTTAGCTTAAACTTTGCACAGGAGCCACATAGTGCAGCAACCAACCAGTCCTGCTTTACAGCCCAGTTGCACGTTTTTTTTTGTTGCTGTTGTTTGTTTGTTTGTTTTTTGTGCTCCCCATCATGAAAATTTGACTAATTTCATGAACGGGTTTTTTTTTTAACTCACTACTACTAACCCTACTCCTACCCCCAACCCTAAACTTAAGTATAATGTAGTCCTACTCATTCCCCCCCACCCTAACCATAACCACCCCCCCCCCCCCCCCGCTTCCCTTTTAATTTCGTGCAGCCATTTCGGAATGAATTAGAATGAATTCATGCTGCTGTGACGAAAATGAGGCGCTTTTCGTCACAATATCACAAACCAATAATGTATATTTGTGCTGCTGAATCACGACTTGCCGTGAGACCAGGTTGCACTTTACGACAACTGTTGCAACAGGCAGGCTTTGAGAGAGGGATTTTTCTCCTCAAAACTCTGCGGAATCCGAGGAAACTGATGTACTGTATATCTGTAACACACTGATCAGTGTCTGCAGACCGCCGCGGACTTATAAAACTTGCACAATGTCGGAAAAAAAAGAGAACACTTTGCGATAGGCATTTTAAAAACTCAGTGACAATCACGATTACAGAGAAAAACACTAACAGCCCCCCTCCTCCCCATGATGAAATCCGCAGAATTACGTGGATCCGCAGTTTCACAGCCCTGCCACTGTGAGCCCTGCTCACATCACAACTGTGCATTTTTAAATTATTTGCAGCCAGTCTGCTCTGAGTAAGCCTGATCCTGTCAAATCTCATAAGCTCAGCGGAGTGGCTCCCGGTTAATACTTGGATGGTAGACATCATCGGAAGACCAGGGGCGGTGTCGGTTTCTCCAGGTATAACTTGAGTTACGTCAGGAAGGGCATCTGGCATCAAACTTGTGCCAAATCCCAATGCAGATCTGAGCTGGATCCGCTGTGGCAACCCTGAACTAAACAAACAGGAGCTGCCAAAAAAACAAACAAAACAAAAAAAACAAACAACACCTGTGCAGTTTTCTCCCATACATTTGGCATTATTGCACGCTCCATCAACTTTGCATACAAATTCTTCTATGATGTGAGGATGCTAAAGTAGCTGCAGTGTTCTTGAAGATATCTTTAGTGGCCATATAAGGACTTTTTCACTGGATTCAGGAAAGCAGATGTGTGTTTCCATACATACAGCTGAGTTCGTCATGGCTCTCACTTTGCTCAGCGGTGTCTCGGCTTGCCTGCATGCAGGGGTGATGTGATGGTTAGAGTCCTTTACACAGAGAGTTTTGACATGACAGTCTGGAAAAAAAAAGAGGTCACATAACCCTGGGAAACATTTTGGCACCAAATTCTTCCTGTGCCTGTTGGAAAGAGAAGAGATAGTTGTACTGCTTTCAGAAATACAAATTATTCAGAATAGATCTTTGTCAACTAGTACTTATTACGAATTTAAACAGAAAACATTACATATAGCCTACTGTGAAAATGCAGTTATTGAAATTATTAATTTTTTAAATACGTCCATGTCCTTCTTGATATCTTGATATCATCACAGTGGCATCGTGAATGCTTGCCTGTCAGCTCGATGTTTTTGTGGGTCACTCATACGAGCTGTCACCCTGGTTTTCCCCTCATTTTAAGTTTTTGATTTATTTTTGTATCCCCAATACTTTTACAACATGTTTCCTGAACCTATGGAGATCAAGGCAATAAGAGACTATTGGTACTGTATTAAGCATTTACTATATTGCATTTAGTATATGTATTTATTGACCAGAAAGAATGAAAAAAATGTTATGTTAAAAGAATGGGTGCTCGTTCATCTTCAACCACAATTTCTCGGATAGTCACACGACTGAAAACCCACAGAAAGCTGTCTGAATCTTCCAAATGGTGGAAGGGCTGGGCATGTCACAACATGTCCTGTGAGGCTTCAACACAAAGGCGCTTTTGCTGCGCCATCAGCTTTGTGCCGATGAATTTTGCTGCAACTCTTTTCATGGCGAAATCGTCTGTCACAGTGGAATGTACGGAAAAAGTGCTGATGTCCACCTCTTCCGCAATTTTCGGATAGTCACACGACGGTCCCACATCACCACAGCGTTCACTTTGGAAATGATCCGGTCATTTCAGCATGTTGATGGCCGCCCGGAGCGCAGCTCGCTCTCCACCATAGTGCGGCCATCTTTAAACCGGTTGTACTGCTCCTTAATCTGTGTGATGCCCAAAGGATCGTCACCGAAAGCCGTCTGAATAATCCGAATGGTTTCCACCTGTTTCTGGCAAAATTTGATGCAGTCGCGCTGCTCCAGTCGTTCCGCCATTTCCTTGCAAAGAAAAAACGACGAGACTCCACCCATCCTCACACAAAGGCTGCTTACAAGCAAATGACGCAATCGACAGGCGTGAAAAAACTCACGCATGCGCACAAAGGTTCAAGGTTGGCTCATGCAAGCACACGTGATTCAAATCCATCAGGTTTTGAAAAAATAAAAAGGTCGGATACTTTTCTAACAGACCTCGTACATTGTACAGGCTTTGTTCTCTATATTACTCTCTGTTGTAGTGCACGTCTAAGCAGATGTCACTTACTATGTCTTATGCAGAGAACCCTGTATAGTGGCAGAGCCAGCCCTCTTGCTCTGGGGTAGCCCGCACATTAAATGTTAAGTTCTCTTTCATTCTCCCTATGTTCCAGCCTTTCTATCTTTCCACCAATGCCAAGGTCTAAGAGGCCATGCAAGTACCTCTGCACTTTGCACTGTTCTTCACTGTCAATCTCTCCTTCTGTCCCAGTGCATGTCCTCAGCTGATGTTGGCTTACAATGGACTGTTTCACACTCTGCATGCTGCAGCATTCAGGGACTATACAATGTTAGCCCACTGAGTCACGCCTCACTTGATTCTCTGACTAACTCACTCTTGGCAATACAATTCTGAAATTTAATAGCTACATCAAACTACCTGGCTCAGCTCCACACACCCCCTCTTCTGTTATATGCTTATTGCATCATGGGAAAATTGGGGCTAAACTTTTGACCTACAGTGGGAGAAATAAGTATTTGATCTACTGCCAGTTTTGCAGGTTTTCCCACCTACAAAGAATGGAGAGGTCTGTAATTTTTATCATAGGGAGGCAGTGATGCCGGTAACGTGTTACTTAGTAACGCGTTACTCTAATCTGACCACTTTTTTTAGTAACGAGTAATCTAACGTGTTAATCTTTCCAAATCAGTAATCAGATTAAAGTTACTTCCAAGTCACTGTGCGTTACTCTTATTTTTGCATTGTGGGTCGATAGCAGCATTAAACTTGGTCGTGGCAGGAGGTTGGGGTTCGACTGCACTGCCCAATTTAAGCGAGCTGTGAGCTTTTCATCCACGGTTTTCTGCAGCAGATACGACTTGTCCTCACCTCTTAAAGCGCAGTGACAACAGCACACCTGCACTGAGCTTTACAAAGACATTTTTATGCTTTTTCTCCTTTATTTAGAATTCTAAGCTGAGCGGCTCCATATCTGCTTGCTAAAAAACAGCTGATCCTCCACGAAGCATCAATAACTAACCCTATTTTCCACTCAAATGCACCTAAACTCTCTTTCTGAGGACCACATGATGTGAAAACGCAATAAAACTTTCTTACCTGTAAATCTGGTTGTTTTCTGCATAAATAAATGTTATCCATTCTTTGTGCTCAAACGCCAAAGCAGGGGCGAATCCAGATGGAATGGGGGCGTGGGGCAAGGAAGTGATCCCCCCACAACACCCCTAGATTAAAGCTCCAGTTTTGAAGCCTTTTTTTTACTACAACTACTAATACCACTTATAATAATTTCGACAAGTAAAATGTTTAGAATTTAAATGTTAAAAAAATGTTAGAAAGAATTTAATAGTTACATTTATAAACAATGTAGGTTAGAAATGGCAAGTTTTACTGTTACAGTGCTGTCAACAGTTAAATATGAGGTTAAGAAAGAGGTCTTTATTTTACTTTTTCTAAAACAAGTATTTATTTTCATTGAAGTCAAAAAAGGGTGACTATAAAGTGAGTTTTGGCAAAACAGGTATCATTGTCATGTTGAGGTGGCAGAGGGTTGTTGTCAGCAGCTGGGGAAAGTAACTAAAAAGTAACTAGTAATCTAACTTAATTACTTTTATAATTGAGTAATCAGTAAAGTAACTAAGTTACTTTTTCAAGGAGTAATCAGTAATCGGATTTTTTCAAAGTAACTGTGGCAACACTGTAGGGAGGGTAACATTAGGAATTTACAGCAAATTTACAGCAGTCCAGGGAGCAGGTGATTAGAGACCCTACAAGGCTTATGACAAATGTGGTTGTGGAATCCATAAGCTTAGTGGGGAAATTAGTGCAGAAAATCCACTACGGTGATAGTGCAGTTTATCTGCCAGGGAGGGAAATTCAACAAGTTGAGACTGTGGTCTGCTTCCATAGACGTGTTCATAAAAATCATAGAGGGATATGCTTTGCAAACTTAATACCCATTACTACACTGGATGCTGTTGAAATTGAGGATGGCCCAGTGGTTGTTCCAACAATAGCAAAGATTTCATGTATGCAACCTACAACGCATGTGGAATGTCTCAAACCTAAACCTTCTTCTAGGCATCTTATATATGCTTCTCTGGAACCACCCCTAAACCCAGACAGTTCAACTTCTTTCTACAACCCCTGGCAAAAATTATGGAATCACCGGCCTCGGAGGATGTTCATTCAGTTGTTTAATTTTGTAGAAAAAAAAGCAGATCACAGACATGACACAAAACTAAAGTCATTTCAAATGGCAACTTTCTGGCTTTAAGAAACACTATGAGAAATCAAGAAAAAAAGATTGTGGCAGTCAGTAACGGTTACTTTTTTAGACCAAGCAAAGGAAAAAAATATGGAATCACTCAATTCTGAGGAAAAAATTATCGAATCACCCTGTAAATTTTCATCCCCAAAACTAACACCTGCATCATATCAGATCTGCTCGTTAGTCTGCATCTAAAAAGGAGTGAACACACCTTGGAGAGCTGTTGCACCAAGTGGACTGACATGAATCATGGCTCCAACACGAGAGATGTCAATTGAAACAAAGGAGAGGATTATCAAACTCTTAAAAGAGAGTAAATCATCACGCAGTGTTGCAAAAGATGTTGGTTGTTCACAGTCAGCTGTGTCTAAAATCTGGACCAAATACAAACAACATGGGAAGGTTGTTAAAGGCAAACATATTGGTAGACCAAGGAAGACATCAAAGCGTCAAGACAGAAACCTAAAGCAATATGTCTCAAAAATCGAAAAATGTACAACAAAACAAATGAGGAACGAATGGGAGGAAACTGGAGTCAACGTCTGTGACCGAACTGTAAGAAACCGCCTAAAGGAAATGGGATTTACATACAGAAAAGCTAAACGAAAGGCATCATTAACACCTAAACAGAAAAAAACAAGGTTACAATGGGCTAAGGAAAAGCAATTGTGGACTGTGGATGACTCGATGAAAGTCATATTCAGTGATGAATTTCGAATCTGCATTGGGCAAGGTGATGATGCTGGAACTTTTGTTTGGTGCCTTTCCAATGAGATTTATAAAGATGACTGCCTGAAGAGAACATGTAAATTTCCACAGTCATTGATGATATGGGGCTGCATGTCAGGTAAAGGCACTGGGGAGATGGCTGTCATTACTTCATCAATAAATGCACAAGTTTATGTTGATATTTTGGAAAATTGAAAGGATGTTTGGGGATGATGAAATCATTTTTCAAGATGATAATGCATCTTGCCATAGAGCAAAAACTGCAAAAACATTCCTTGCAAAAAGACACATAGGGTCAATGTCATGGCATAGGGTCAATGTCAATGAGCAGATCTGATTTGATGCAGGTGTTAATTTGGGGGATGAAAATTTACAGGGTGATTCCATAATTTTTTCCTCAGAATTGAGTGATTCCATATTTTTTTCCTCTGCTTGGTCTAAAAAAGTAACCGTTACTGACTGCCACAATCTTTTTTTCTTGATTTCTTATAGTGTTTCTTAAAGCCAGAAAGTTGCCATTTGAAATGACTTTAGTTTTGTGTCATGTCTGTGATCTGCTTTTTTTCTACAAAATTAAACAACTGAATGAACATCCTCTGAGGCCGGTGATTCCATAATTTTTGCCAGGGGTTGTATATGACACTTAAATAGACCCTTGTCATTTGTATTGTGGGGTCTATGCCACATGACATTCATCATTTGTCCTACTGCAGGGCTGTGAAATGAAAATTGTGAAAGATGAGGAAAATTTGCAGGGGGTCTGGGGGAACATAGGTCCCCAGTAGCCGGGCTCCCAGAAACCAAATTATTTTTTTCATCTAATGATACATTTTCAGCATCTCCTGGAACGAAAAATCCCAAAATTAGTGCATATTTAAATGACCCTGCATTCAACCTTTCATTTGAACCGTCAATGATCATGTTGAAATAAAAGAATATGATGTGGAAGTAGGAACTGGAATGATTTTCCTTTTAATTGTAAACCAAATAATGCATTAACTCAGAACAATTAAACTACATGAAATTCATGAAAACTGAAAAGACTGTTACAACTTTTAAAAAACGCAGCTAAATCTTGGAGAATATTTTGAAAATCACAGTAAAATATCAACAATAATAATACAATAGTAGTAATAATAATAAAATAGTAATGATAATACAATAGTAAAAAAAAGCCACATATTCTTGTGTAAATTCCTGTAAATCAATCAAATTCATGTAAATCCACCAAAGCCACGGTGTCTTTTTCCCATAAAAAAAAGTCTACATTAATAAAAAATCATTTACATTCTTGTGTAAATTCATGTAAATCCATTCAAAGCCACAGTCTTTTTTCCAATGAAAGAAAATCTAGATTAATGAAAAAAGTCATAATCTTGTCTAAAATCCTGTTTAAACGTCACAATGTTTATTTTCCAGAGAGAGGAAAAATTATTACCGTGTTTCCTGATGACACAGTTCATTTTTCCCATTTCTTTTATCTTTCAGGTGCGTTGATGAAGCCTGCAACAATTCCACGGATTCTTGTCCTTAGCGAAAATTCCAGATTCTTGTCCTTATCAGACTTTTTCAAGCAATATTTCTCACCATCTTCTCTCTGCCCGACGTCGGTCCGTGACAGAGATATGCTGCACAATTGTTCTTTTAAAAACTTAAAGGCTTGCTATGTCCACATGCTATGTTTAGCTTAAACTTTGCACAGGAGCCACATAGTGCAGCAACCAACCAGTCCTGCTTTACAGCCCAGTTGCACGTTTTTTTTTTGTTGCTGTTGTTTGTTTGTTTGTTTTTTGTGCTCCCCATCATGAAAATTTGACTCATTTCATGAACGGGTTTTTTTTTTAACTCACTACTACTAACCCTACTCCTACCCCCAACCCTAAACTTAAGTATAATGTAGTCCTACTCATTCCCCCCCACCCTAACCATAACCCCCCCCCCGCTTCCCTTTTAATTTCGTGCAGCCATTTCGGAATGAATTAGAATGAATTCATGCTGCTGTGACGAAAATGAGGCGCTTTTCGTCACAATATCACAAACCAATAATGTATATTTTGTGCTGCTGAATCACGACTTGCCGTGAGACCAGGTTGCACTTTACGACAACTGTTGCAACAGGCAGGCTTTGAGAGAGGGATTTTTCTCCTCAAAACTCTGCGGATCCGAGGAAACTGATGTACTCTATATCTGTAACACACTGATCAGTGTCTGCAGACCGCCGCGGACTTATAAAACTTGCACGATGTCGTAAAAAAAAGAACACTTTGTGATAGACATTTTAAAAACTCAGTGACAATCACGATTACAGAGTAAAACACTAACACCCCCCTCCTCCCCATGATGAAATCCGCAGAATTACGTGGATCCGCAGTTTTCACAGCCCTGCCACTGTGAGCCCTGCTCACATCACAACTGTGCATTTTTAAATTATTTGCAGCCAGTCTGCTCTGAGTAAGCCTGATCCTGTCAAATCTCATAAGCTCAGCGGAGTGGCTCCCGGTTAATACTTGGATGGTAGACATCATCGGAAGACCAGGGGCGGTGTCGGTTTCTCCAGGTATAACTTGAGTTACGTCAGGAAGGGCATCTGGCATCAAACTTGTGCCAAATCCCAATGCAGATCTAAGCTGGATCCGCTGTGGCAACCCTGAACTAAACAAACAGGAGCTGCCAAAAAAACAAACAAAACAAAAAAAACAAACAACACCTGTGCAGTTTTCTCCCATACATTTGGCATTATTGCACGCTCCATCAACTTTGCATACAAATTCTTCTATGATGTGAGGATGCTAAAGTAGCTGCAGTGTTCTTGAAGATATCTTTAGTGGCCATATAAGGACTTTTTCACTGGATTCAGGAAAGCAGATGTGTGTTTCCATACATACAGCTGAGTTCGTCATGGCTCTCACTTTGCTCAGCGGTGTCTCGGCTTGCCTGCATGCAGGGGTGATGTGATGGTTAGAGTCCTTTACACAGAGAGTTTTGACATGACAGTCTGGAAAAAAAAAGAGGTCACATAACCCTGGGAAACATTTTGGCACCAAATTCTTCCTGTGCCTGTTGGAAAGAGAAGAGATAGTTGTACTGCTTTCAGAAATACAAATTATTCAGAATAGATCTTTGTCAACTAGTACTTATTACGAATTTAAACAGAAAACATTACATATAGCCTACTGTGAAAATGCAGTTATTGAAATTATTAATTTTTTAAATACGTCCATGTCCTTCTTGATATCTTGATATCATCACAGTGGCATCGTGAATGCTTGCCTGTCAGCTCGATGTTTTTGTGGGTCACTCATACGAGCTGTCACCCTGGTTTTCCCCTCATTTTAAGTTTTTGATTTATTTTTTGTATCCCCAATACTTTTACAACATGTTTCCTCAACCTATGGAGATCATTGCAATAAGAGACTATTGGTACTGTATTATGCATTTACTATATTGCATTTAGTATATGTATTTATTGACCAGAAAGAATGAAAAAAATGTTATGTTAAAAGAATGGGTGCTCGTTCATCTTCAACCACAATTTCTCGGATAGTCACACGACTGAAAACCCACCGAAAGCTGTCTGAATCTTCCAAATGGTGGAAGGGCTGGGCATGTCACAACATGTCCTGTGAGGCTTCAACACAAAGGCGCTTTTGCTGCACCATCAGCTTTGTGCCGATGAATTTTGCTGCAACTCTTTTCATGGCGAAATCGTCTGTCACAGTGGAATGTACGGAAAAAGTGCTGATGTCCACCTCTTCCGCAATTTTCGGATAGTCACACGATGGTCCCACATCACCACAGCGTTCACTTTGGAAATGATCCGGTCATTTCAGCATGTTGATGGCCGCCCGGAGCGCAGCTCGCTCTCCACCATAGTGCGGCCATCTTTAAACCGGTTGTACTGCTCCTTAATCTGTGTGATGCCCAAAGGATCGTCACCGAAAGCCGTCTGAATAATCCGAATGGTTTCCACCTGTTTCTGGCAAAATTTGATGCAGTCGCGCTGCTCCAGTCGTTCCGCCATTTCCTTGCAAAGAAAAAACGACGAGACTCCACCCATCCTCACACAAAGGCTGCTTACAAGCAAATGACGCAATCGACAGGCGTGAAAAAACTCACGCATGCGCACAAAGGTTCAAGGTTGGCTCATGCAAGCACACGTGATTCAAATCCATCAGGTTTTGAAAAATAAAAAGGTCGGATACTTTTCTAACAGACCTCGTACATTGTACAGGCTTTGTTCTCTATATTACTCTCTGTTGTAGTGCACGTCTAAGCAGATGTCACTTACTATGTCTTATGCAGAGAACCCTGTATAGTGGCAGAGCCAGCCCTCTTGCTCTGGGGTAGCCCGCACATTAAATGTTAAGTTCTCTTTCATTCTCCCTATGTTCCAGCCTTTCTTATCTTTCCACCAATGCCAAGGTCTAAGAGGCCATGCAAGTACCTCTGCACTTTGCACTGTTCTTCACTGTCAATCTCTCCTTCTGTCCCAGTGCATGTCCTCAGCTGATGTTGGCTTACAATGGACTGTTTCACACTCTGCATGCTGCAGCATTCAGGGACTATACAATGTTAGCCCACTGAGTCACGCCTCACTTGATTCTCTGACTAACTCACTCTTGGCAATACAATTCTGAAATTTAATAGCTACATCAAACTACCTGGCTCAGCTCCACACACCCCCTCTTCTGTTATATGCTTATTGCATCATGGGAAAATTGGGGCTAAACTTTTGACCTACAGTGGGAGAAATAAGTATTTGATCTACTGCCAGTTTTGCAGGTTTTCCCACCTACAAAGAATGGAGAGGTCTGTAATTTTTATCATAGGGAGGCAGTGATGCCAGTAACGTGTTACTTAGTAACGCGTTACTCTAATCTGACCACTTTTTTTAGTAACGAGTAATCTAACGTGTTAATCTTTCCAAATCAGTAATCAGATTAAAGTTACTTCCAAGTCACTGTGCGTTACTCTTATTTTTGCATTGTGGGTCGATAGCAGCATTAAACTTGGTCGTGGGCAGGAGGTTGGGGTTCGACTGCACTGCCCAATTTAAGCGAGCTGTGAGCTTTTCATCCACGGTTTTCTGCAGCAGATACGACTTGTCCTCACCTCTTAAAGCGCAGTGACAACAGCACACCTGCACTGAGCTTTACAAAGACATTTTTATGCTTTTTTCTCCTTTATTTAGAATTCTAAGCTGAGCGGCTCCATATCTGCTTGCTAAAAACAGCTGATCCTCCACGAAGCATCAATAACTAACCCTATTTTCCACTCAAATGCACCTAAACTCTCTTTCTGAGGACCACATGATGTGAAAACGCAATAAAACTTTCTTACCTGTAAATCTGGTTGTTTTCTGCATAAATAAATGTTATCCATTCTTTGTGCTCAAACGCCAAAGCAGGGGCGAATCTAGATGGAATGGGGGCGTGGGGCAAGGAAGTGCCCCCCCCCACAACACCCCTAGATTAAAGCTCCAGTTTTGAAGCCTTTTTTTTACTACAACTACTAATACCACTTATAATAATTTCGACAAGTAAAATGTTTAGAATTTAAATGTTAAAAAAATGTTAGAAAGAATTTAATAGTTACATTTATAAACAATGTAGGTTAGAAATGGCAAGTTTTACTGTTACAGTGCTGTCAACAGTTAAATATGAGGTTAAGAAAGAGGTCTTTATTTTACTTTTTCTAAAACAAGTATTTATTTTCATTGAAGTCAAAAAAGGGTGACTATAAAGTGAGTTTTGGCAAAACAGGTATCATTGTCATGTTGAGGTGGCAGAGGGTTGTTGTCAGCAGCTGGGGAAAGTAACTAAAAAAGTAACTAGTAATCTAACTTAATTACTTTTATAATTGAGTAATCAGTAAAGTAACTAAGTTACTTTTTCAAGGAGTAATCAGTAATCGGATTTTTTCAAAGTAACTGTGGCAACACTGTAGGGAGGGTAACATTAGGAATTTACAGCAAATTTACAGCAGTCCAGGGAGCAGGTGATTAGAGACCCTACAAGGCTTATGACAAATGTGGTTGTGGAATCCATAAGCTTAGTGGGGAAATTAGTGCAGAAAATCCACTACGGTGATAGTGCAGTTTATCTGCCAGGGAGGGAAATTCAACAAGTTGAGACTGTGGCCTGCTTCCATAGACGTGTTCATAAAAATCATAGAGGGATATGCTTTGCAAACTTAATACCCATTACTACACTGGATGCTGTTGAAATTGAGGATGGCCCAGTGGTTGTTCCAACAATAGCAAAGATTTCATGTATGCAACCTACAACGCATGTGGAATGTCTCAAACCTAAACCTTCTTCTAGGCATCTTATATATGCTTCTCTGGAACCACCCCTAAACCCAGACAGTTCAACTGTCAACACCACTGAGATGCTTAGTCTGGGTCTTATTAACATAAGATCACTATTCTCAAAATCATTGTTGATTAATGATCTAATTATTGACCATCATGTAGATATGATTGGGTTATGTGAAACCTGGCTTAAACCTACAGCTGCCCTCCCCTTAAATGATGCCTGCCCACCAGCATATACATTTAGTCACGTCCCTCGTGATGCGAAGCAAGGCAGGGGTGTTGCTCTTATTTACAAATCTAGGTTTAGCTTATTAGCTGTTGGGGGTCACAAATATAACTCGCTTGAGCATCTGATTCCCCACTCTGCTCAGGATATTATGTATTGCCAAGGTCAGAAGAATAAATAGATAAACAGATAGAAAGATAAAACTTTATTGATCTCACAGAGGAGAAATTCACATGTTATGTCAGCTCTTAAAAAACACACAAGATGGGTGCAAGTAGAGGAAAATGTTCATCAAACAGCATGTGCAAGGATAAGCAATAATAATAATACTTGTAACAGTACAATAAAATAAGAAAATGAGGTAGAAATATATATATATATATATATATATATATATATATATATATATATATATATATATATATATATATATATATATATATATATACAGTGAGGAAAATAAGTATTTGAACACCCTGCAATTTTGCAAGTTCTCCCACTTAGAAATCTTGGAGGGGTCTAAAATTTTCATCTTAGGTGCATGGCCACTGTGAGAGACATAATCTAAAAAAATAAAAATAAAAATCCAGAAATCACAATGTGTGATTTTTTGAATAATTGCAGAAACTGATGTAAATAAAGTTCAAGACATATTCAGTGACTTGGAAATGTTCATGTGTCCATCCCCTGACTTGTCTGAAGAAAACTGGCATTAAACTGATTATTTACAGGTATTATACCAAAGGGACTGATTACTTATGCAACCCATCATCTTGGCTTTTATATTTTTAGTTAATTTATATCAAGTTATAGAGATTTGTTTTCAGTTTGAGTCTAAGGAAGATAATTTTAGAATTTTTTTATATTGAGAAGCCTGATTTACTTTTTGTATTTGAAACACCATAAACAAATTGAAATTTGTGAAATACCAAGGGGCTGAATACTTTTGCAAGTCACTGTATTAGGAAATGGAGCGGGCTGTGGCCTCAACATTACTTAAATTCTGGGTCTTTCAGTGACGTTTAGGGCTAGTGGCCAGCGATCACCTTAGTATTTCCTGTTTTTCTTGTTGTTTAATACTGACAAATTCTACTGTATTTCTTGTCTTTCTGATGCCTGATTCTGTTTTTTCTCTCTGTCTAAGGTGCAGCTCCATCCAGAGATGGGTGTGGTAGTTGTGCTGGAGACCCTCCTGTCCTGTGCACCAACAGCATTTCCTTTGTGAATTGTTCTGTAATTTGTGTCTGTAGCATGGCCCAAGCAGAGTGTCACCCCTTTGAGTCTGGTCTGCTTGAGGCCCTATTCCTCAGAGGGAGTTTTTTCCTTGCCACTGCTGCTCTGGGGGTTACTAAGGTTAGACCTTACTTGTGTGAAGCGCCTTGAGGCAACTGTTGTGATTTGGCGCTATGTAAATGAAAATAAATTGAAATTAAAAATTGTAGGTATTCAACTGTGAGAGACAGAATCTAAAAAAATCCAGAAAATCACATTGTATGATTTTTAAATAATTAATTTGCATTTTATTGCATGAAATAAGTATTTGATCCCCGATCAACCAGCAATAATTCTGTCTCTCACAGACCTGTTCATTTTTCTTTAAGAAGCTCTCTTATTCTGCACTCTTTACCTGTATTAGTTGCACCTGTTTGAACTTGTTACCTGTATAAAAGACACCTGGCCACACACTCAGTCAATAACACTACAACCTATCCACCATGGCCAAGACCAAAGAGCTGTCTATGGACATCAGGGACAAAACTGTAGATCTGCACAAGGCTGGGATGGACTACAGGACAACAGGCAAGCAGCTTGGTGAGAAGACAACAACTGTTATGATGATTTATTAGAAAGTGGAAGAAACACAAGATGACTGTCAATCTCCCTTGGTCTGGGATTCCATGCAAGATCTCACTTCATGGGGTAAGGATGATTCTGAGAACACTCATAACTACACAGGAGTGTTGGGGAAAGTGTAGTGACACGGACCCACAACAGGGGGCGCAAATGAACGGTCAATAGATGAGCCAAAAAGTAACAATTTAATGTTGTGAAGGTGCACAACGAATATACAGACAATCTCAGAATCTGATAACAGTCAATCCACAAAGGTGACATGTGGGCAGGCTCGAGGATAGAAGACGTCTGTCCTGAGAACCACACGATTTCCGCTGCCACCGAACCCGGTGAATACTGGAGCCGCCAAGTCCCGAATTCCCAGGTGATCACCGTCCCCGACTGTCGGATCTGGTACTGCTGGCGAAGAGCAAAGACAGTCAAGTGTGGGTGTGTGTACACCCCGTAACAACGGTGGGAATGCCACCTCCACCTCTAACACACACTCGTGCAGCGTCTGTGTAACCACTTATCTGAATCTGCAGGCTGAGAAGGTTACCTCCATAGAAGTACAATATCTCGGCGATGAGGTGGAGATGACGTCTGGGTTTTATGGAGTGGGATGATGAAGCATGAATGAGTGACAGCTGTCAGGAAATAATGAGTGACAGCTGTCACTCCCGGCTGTGTCCGTGGTGGCAGCGCCCTCTTGTGCCTAAAGCCCGCACTTCAGGCAGGGCGCCCTCTGGTGGTGGGCCAGCAGTACCTCCTCTTCTGGTGGCCCACACAACACAGGAGGACTTGTTCAATGACCTGAAGAGAGCTGGGACCATAGTCCCAAAGATTACAATTGTAACACACAAAGCCGTCATGGTTTAAAATCCTGCAGGGCATCAAGGTCCCCCTCCTTAAGCCAGCACCTGTCCAGGCCCGTTTGAGTTCACCAGTGACCATCTGGATGATCCAGAGGAGGCATGGGAGAAGGTCATGTGGTCAGATAAGACCAAAATAGAGCTTTTTGGAATCAACTCCACTTGCCATATTTAGAGAATGAGAACAACCCCAATAAAACCGTCCCAACTGTGAAGCACGGGGGTGGAAACATCATACTCTGGTGGTGCTCTTCTGCAAAGATGACAGGACGACTGCATATTGAATGGCAGATGGATGGGGCCATGTGTTGCGAGATTTTGGCAAACAACCTCCTTCCCTCAGTCAGAGCATTGAAGATGGGTCATGGCTGGGTTGTCCAGCATGACAGTGACCTCAAACACACAGTCAGGGCAACTAAGGAGTGGCTCTGTAAGAAGCATTTCAAGGTCCTGGAGTGGCCTAGCCAGTCTCCAGACCTGAACTCAGCAGAAAATCTTTGGAGGGAGCTGAAACTCCAAACCTGAAAGATGTGGAGAAGATCGGTATGGAAGAGTGGACCAAAATCCATGTTGCAGTGTGTGCAAACTTGGTCAAGAACTACAGGAAATGTCTGACCTCTGTAATGGCAAACATATGTTTCTGTACCAATTGTTAAGGTCTGTTTTTCTTGGGGATCAAATACTTATTTCATGCAATAAAATGCAAATTAATTATTTAAAACTCGTACAATGTGATTTTCTGGATTTTTTTTCTAGATTCTGTCTCTCACAGCTGAAGTATACATCCGATAAAAAATACAGACCTCTCCGGTCTTTGTAGGTGGAAAAACCTGCAAAATTGACAGTGGATGAAATAATTTCCCCCACTGTAATTATGTTCTCAAAAAGTACAGTGTCAGGTAATGTTTACAATGACTGATTTTTATGCACTCTCTTGTGTTTCCACATTGCATTTTCCTATACAGTGAAGCAAATAATGTTTGTAGAGATAGCAAGAATGATTCAGGTAACACTAATAAAGAAACAGCTCAAATCAGAATGCACACTCCAACAAAAACTAGGAAACAAACAGAGGTTTTATCTGCAGAAGCCTATTAGGCCAAATGGGAACCAGACCGGGGCTCTCCCTAAACATTAGAACAATGGTGCAGTGCCATCATGCCAAGTTTCAAATTTTTAAGGTGTTCCCACCCTGTTTGCATGGGATATTTTTCTTAAATTGATTGAATTCCATTGGTTTGCAACAATGCAGTGTAATTTTCATTTGGCACAATTGTCATGTGAAATCTTATGAAGTGCCATCATCCCGCAATGATTCAACTGGTTGTGGTGAATACTGGGGTCATTGTAACACTAATAAAAGGATTGCAGAAAAGACTTTAAGCTTTTAAAATATTTTTTTTTTTCTTTTTGTTGGTGGTCAGACAAGCAGCAGCAGGCTGAGAAGAGCATAAAACATCAAGAGACTTCTGTGAAAGCAGCTCTACACCACATTTATTCACAGACACTTTCCACAATATGAAATTCAGGCATTTCCACAAGTCATCTTCCAAAACAAGGGCATCATATACAGTGCATCTGGAAAGGATTCAATGTTACCACAATGTGTTATGTTACAGCCTTATTCAAAAATGGAGTAAATTCATTTTTCCACTCAAACCAAATAATTTTGTTTGCCATGGTCTGAGAGTCCTTCAGGTGCATTTTTGCAAGCTGCAGGTGGCCTGCCATGTGCCTTTTACTGAAGAGTGGTTTCTGTCTGGCCACTCTACCATGCAGGCTTGATTGGTGGATTGTTGCAGAGATGGTTTTCCTTCTGGCCATGTCTAGAAAGAGTCTTGGTGGATCTGATCATATTCTGTTTATGGATGATGGAGGCCACTCTGCTCATTGAGACCTTTAAACTGGCAGAAATTATTTTCTACCCTTCCCCAGCTTTGTGCCTTGAGACAATCCTGTTTCAGAGGTCTACAGACAATTTCTTTGAGTTTTCTTTGAGCTTATATGTTGACAGGTGTGTGCCTTTCCAAAGCATGCCCAAACAATCAATTGAATTTACAAGCTGTAGAAACATCTCAAGTATGATCAGTGGAAACAGGATGCACCTGCGTTCAAGTTTGAGCTTCATGGCAAAGGCTGTAAATGCATATGTACAGGTGAGTTCTAATACGCCTGTCACACATAGCTGGAATCATTCAGAGTGCCATCGGAGTTATGAATTAACGCACATCCACAGCCATCTGTGGAAGTACACACAGTTGGTCAAAATCGGCCGGTGGCCCTGAGTGTGATGCACATGTTCATAATTCTCTGGGCGCCATCAAGCTGTGCCACGTTTGTCCACCTCCAGTGGACTCCAGCCAGGGAGGGCGAAGGAAATATTGTTATGTCATAACATGTATGTGGCAATGCGCGCGCATCAGAGGCAGGGCGCAACGCAGCTGAACAGGATGTCATCGCTGTAACGCACATGTTATTATGTGTACACCTCCTAAGTCTATAGCAGGTATGATGCGGAAATGTTTGCCCAGCCACATGACAACATAAATAAACATGTAACTCACCTCCGGTACCTCACGTTCCACAGCGCGGCACAGACAGCTGGTCAAGCAGCCCAGTCTCACGTTTTTTTTGCACTCTCGTCACGAAATGAGTAAAATTTTCGTGACAGGCTTTTTTTTTTTAACTCACTATTACTAACCCTACTCCTACCCCCAACCCTAACCATAACCACCCCAACCCCCCGCTTCACTTTTACTTTCGTGCAGCCATCACGGAATGAATTAGAATTAATTTGTGCTGCCGTGACAAAAATGAGGCACTTTACGTCACAACGTCACAAACCAATCGATTAATGTATATTTCGTGTTGCTGAATCACAACTTGCCGTGAGACCAGGTTTGGTCAAGTCCCTCTCACCCACCGCGCGCTGGCAACATCGATCAGATGACAAATGCATAATCCACCTCGTATAATCAATCCCCATGTGAAGCGCCATCCCACAATGATAATCCAGCTACAGTTGTGTTATTATGTGTATCAAGTAAAATGACAACAAAAAAAGAGTTTAAAAAAGAGACAAGTGAAAGCTCACTGGCTGCATCTGAAAGTTGCGCACATGTGGGAAGTTGGCGCCCTGCCAGCACAGTTCAGTGGCAGTTATGGAGTCCAGCCGGACAAATAAAATCTAGCAATGCAAGTATATACTGATCAAACACCTAAAGGGATTTTTCACTGGACTAACAGCAGGCGATCACTGACAGCTGTCAGTGCGCTCGGGTGGACATCAGCTCCAGTGCTCGCATGCGCACGTGGAGTTGCTGGTACAGCATTTATGGACACATATACACGCAGCTGAGCGAACATTTCAGCCACACACTCACGCACTGCTTTGGTTCCCCGTTCTACACATGTACATGCGTGCATTCCATCATGTGAGACACACACTGATGAGAGGTCAGCTTAGCGCTGGGAATGTGAGGATAAGTGCAGATTTGATTACGTGGGTGAGTGAGTGAGTGAGTGAGTGAGTGAGTGAGTGAGTGAGTGAGTGAGTGAGTGAGTGAGTGAGTGAGTGAGTGAGTGACAGCTCCAATGTTGGTGCCATCTGACAGCAATCTGTGTCATCTGAGTGTTGTCTGAAATATGTTTGGGCTGCATCCTGCAGGTGTGCACAAGGCAGTCTGGATGTGTTCAGACCACTGCTGGCCATGCCTCTTTTTCTGCCAACTGCATCGGATTATGGCAATATTTGCCATGTCGGAATGGTTCCTCCACATTCTTGCTGTATGAGTGATGAGGGCTTTAGTTTTTGTTTTATTTCATAAATTTGCAAAAAAAAAAAAAAAAAACTTTTTACACATCATCATTATGGGGTATTGTGTGTAGAATTTTGAGGAAAAAAATAAATGTCATCCATTTTGAAATAAGGCTGTAACATAAACTGTGGACACAGTGAAATGCTGTGAATGCTTTCCAGATGCACTGTATACATAACATTTTTAGGCAAGTTGTGATGATCAATCCGACTAAAAGGACACAGGTGTCAGGGTCAGATTAGATCCAAACGGCAATGTGAGCCCACTAGAACTGAAGCCGATGTGTAGTACCTTGACTAGCCACTTGTGCCTGGCTCCAAAACAGCGCACTTTCCCATAGGACTTGTGTTAAATTGTCCAACTTTAGAGCAGAAATAAGCATGTTTACACCTTTGTACAAAAAGCAGTTTTGCTCTCTTTCAACAGTTTCCTCCTCCATGACAACTGTACGAGAGGTGATTTTTTTTTTTTCTGATGTCTTAGTTTAACTTGTTTTAAGCCATAAAGTTTTGTATAACTGGGGGATGGTCACTTTGAGTGACTGCTGGTGGCTGTTGAGTGGAGCATCTCCATGTCTTTTGTTGAACTCAAGAGTCTGCTCAATGAGGCTGTGTATGCTTGTTTAGAGTATTTTATTCCAAACACCTCAAATAATATGGCTTGTTTTGTGGTGTAATGTCCAAACGGATCCAAAAATATGACTTAACAAATATGATGTCACAGGCTGAGTTACACATTAGCCACTCTTTTATGCATTAATGAGTTTGTCGTTTAGTGGCTGTGAACATGGTCCTGTACAGAACATATCCCAGACACTGGCTTCATTTTGACTCTTCCGGGTCTCTAACCCAATGGGTAATGTCAAGCAAGCTCCATCTGTTATCCAGTCTAGGGCTAGAACAGGTCAGATTAAAATACTTTATATTTACTCAGTGTGACTCTTTGTAAAGTTCTAGCTTCTGCTGCTACATTGATTAGCTCCTTAAACCAGTTTTGGCATGCTCCATGTGTTAAGTGCAGATGCAGGTTGAGGAGCGGACCAACGTCTGACCGAACCCAGCGCTAAATAACCAGAAAGCGGTTCCACAAACAAAACGATTTTATTTCCCCTCCAGTGCAATAATTAGTGTACAACATAAATTTTTGGTTTGTCTGGCGGAGTGAAGGACGGCGAGCTCTCCAGCACCAAAAAGGATCGAAGCCTCGGCGCTTCTGGACTCAGATTCACCGCCAAACACCCCCCAGGTGGACACGACAAACTGACTCTGTGAAGGATGGAAAAGGTGAGGTAAGTCAATAGAGCTACAACAAATATCTTTCAGAGGCACACACTATCAGCAACACATTCAGGTCTGAATTTAAGCTTTATGTAAATGAGCAGCTTCTTACAACAGGTGGAGGATCATCAGTCCGTACGCCACGGCAGTGAGAAGCAAACTGCACAATTCTCATCAATGTTCAAATATACTGCGTAACAAAATGCCAAATTACTGTTAACAATCATTCAGACAATAATCACCTCTGATGTGTGCTGACAGCATGTGTCCCTCACCGGTCCTCCTTCACGGGCACGATGTGTCAAACCCTGGCGCGGTCCTCAGCGTCTCACAAACGAACGTCACAAGGTCGAGTTCCCGGCAATTCTGCTTGAACCACTCATGGCTTAAATGCAGAACGCCATCTCATTATCTGCTTCAGCTGAAAGTCTTTAAGTTTACACATGAGCATCATCCACAGGTGCTGCGAGTCAGTAGGCCTGCACGTGAACATCCTCCACAGGTGCAGCTAATAATGCTGATGAGGGTGAAGGACTCTTCTGCCAGCACCGTCTCCACAGACAAAAACCAGTTTGCATACCACCTGGAGAGCAAAGAAAAGAAAACAACACAAAAACATCCAGCCAAACCCCCCAACACACAACACCATGACTTCATCTCTGTTTGTTGTGGGATCATTACAGTGCCACAAACAGGCAGGGCATAAACACTACACCAGTTTCAGTTCATTCATGTGTATTTCTTGAAATGGTGTCGTGTTCCCTTTAAAAACAAAGGAAAAGATCACATCCATTTCCATGTGGACAAGGCCTTAGTTTGTAATTTTTTTTTGTGATTTTGATGTAAGATGTTAAGATGAAGCTGCAGGAAATGGCTTCCATCAGTATTTGAAAAAGGCAAAAGCCTGGACTCAGCTGTAGACTGCAAGGAACCAGAGGGTCAAAGTTAGACAGATAAATGAAGGAGACAAAAATAAACAAAGAATTGATAATGATAATAGTCTCAGGGTCAGAGTGTGTAACACAGAGAACTTCATCCACTGCAGGAAGTATCCAGGGGAGGTAAAAAAGCAAAAACACCACAGTGGAAAAAAGTATAAATAACTTAGTCTGCCCAGCTAGAGAGGGGAAAAAACAGTCTGCAAAAACATCCATTTAATCTAACTTTGGTTAGAGAGAGTCAAACAAATGTTGCACTTTTTAAACTGAAAATAGCTAATCCAGGATGTACAGTCTTTCATTTAACAGTAAACACAAAGAGATCAAAAATGACACAAATGGCCCCAACCCCAGCGATGGACATCCAATACGTGCCAGACAGTAATGGATGAATAGCCGTCCACCAACCTGTCAGGATGTGGGGGATGGCTGCAGGGCACAAAGAGCTAGCCCTGGAATGAGAGCAATGAGACAAATGGAATACAGAGTGGATGAACAATGTCCTAGCCAGATGAAGCTTGACAGCAACAGAGTTCACAATCTGCTCCATCACAAACTGACCCAATAACCAGGGAGTTAACTTGCATGCCTCCATCTTCAGTGGAACATCCTTTGATGACAGCCAGGCCTTAGGGGTCAGGGTGCAATGCTGGTTTGCATGGCATTGTTCAAGGTCCCTGAAAGCCAGCTAGGCAGAACGAGCAATACGCCACACATTGGTGAAGATGTGCTTGGACCGAGGGGATGGCAAACTCCTCCTCCTGGGCTCGCAACATCCGCAGCTGGTAGCCTTGCAAATGCTCAAAGGGGATTCAGCCAGTTGCTGCACTCACCTGAGAAGTGTGAACATATTCTACATAGGACAGGTGGTCACGTTAGGAGGCCTGGGTGATTGGCTGTGATGCACCGCAGAATGGACTCAACTCCTGGTTGAGCCGTTCTGCCTGTCCCTTAGACTGGGGGTGGAACCCTGATGACCCCCAGGATGTTACAAAAGGCCTTCCAAACCTGGGATGTAAACTGGGGCTCCAGGACAGATGCTACATCCAATGAGATGCTGTGCAAACAGAACACATGATGGACCAGGAGGTTTGCGGTCTCCGGGGCCTTGGCAGTTTCTTGAGTGGGACAAAGAGTGTTGCCTTAGAGAAACTATCAGCCACCATCATAATGGTGCTGTGACTTTAGATACAGGGAGTCAAGTCACAAAATGTATTCATATATGGGACCAGGGACAATGAGGCATGGGGAGAGGATGGAGGATGCCACTGGAAGGCTGATGTGAGTTCTTACCCCTGGCACAAATGGAGTAGGCCAGGACATATTCCCCACTCGGGTCAGGACAAGTCTTTTGTGCCTGCTTGAGTTGATTTTCAATGTCCAAGGTGAGTTGTCCCAAAATGACAAAAGAGGGGAGGATAGTATCAGGGTCAGTCTATTCATTATCCACAGTGAACTGTCTGGATAAGAAGTCTAGTTTTATATATATATATATATATATATATATACGAGGTCTGTCCATAAAGTATATGTCCTTTTTATTTTTTTCAAAAACTATATGGATTTCATTCATATGTTTTTATGTCAGACATGCTTGAACCCTCGTGCGCATGCGTGAGTTTTTCCACGCCTGTCGGTGACGTCATTCGCCTGTGAGCACTCCTTGTGGGAGGAGTCGTCCAGCCCCTCGTCGGAATTCCTTTGTCTGAGAAGTTGCTGAGAGACTGGCGCTTTGTTTGATCAAATTTTTTCTAAACCTGTGAGACACATCGAAGTGGACATGGTTCGAAAAATTAAGCTGGTTTTCAGTGAAAATTTTAACGGCTGATGAGAGATTTTGAGGTGACACTGTCGCTTTAAGGACTTCCCACAGTGCGAGACGTCGCGCAGCGCTCTCAGGCGGCGTCATCAGCCTGTTTCAAGCTTAAAACCTCCACATTTCAGGCTCTATTGATCCAGGACGTCGTGAGAGAACAGAGAAGTTTCAGAAGAAGTCGGTTTCAGCATTTTATCCGGATATTCCACTGTTAAAGGAGATTTTTTTAATGAAAGACGTGCGGACGGGTCCGCGCGTCGGCTCGCAGCCGCCGCGACGCTCCGCCACAGGAAAAACCATCAAGCCTGGATTTTACAAATGGTTATCAACACGGAGGTGTTTTTCCTGTGCCGCCGCACCGCGCCGGCTGCGTCCCGACGCGCGGACCTGTCCGCACGTCTTTCATTAAAAAAATCTCCTTTAATTTTTCGAACCATGTCCACTTCGATGTGTCTCACAGGTTTAGAAAAAATTTTGATCAAACAAAGCGCCAGTCTCTCAGCAACTTCTCAGACAAAGGAATTCCGACGAGGGGCTGGACGACTCCTCCCACAAGGAGTGCTCACAGGCGAATGACGTCACCGACAGGCGTGGAAAAACTCACGCATGCGCATGAGGGTTCAAGCATGTCTGACGTAAAAACATATGAATGAAATCCATATAGTTTTTGAAAAAAATTAAAAGGACCTATACTTTATGGACAACCCTCGTACACACAACCCCTGGCAAACATTATGGAATCACCGGCCTCGGAGGATGTTCATTCAGTTGTTTAATTTTGTAGAAAAAAAGCAGATCACAGACATGACACAAAACTAAAGTCATTTCAAATGGCAACTTTCTGGCTTTAAGAAACACTATAAGAAATCAGGAAAAATAATTGTGGCAGTCAGTAATGGTTACTTTTTTAGACCAAGCAGAGGGAAAAAAATATGGACTCACTCAATTCTGAGGAATAAATTATGGAATCACCCTGTAAATTTTCATCCCCAAAACTAACACTGCTCATTAGTCTGCATCTAAAAAGGAGTGATTACACCTTGGAGAGTTGTTGCACCAAGTGGACTGACATGAATCATGGCTCCAACACGAGAGATGTCAATTGAAACAAAGGTGAGGATTATCAAACTCTTAAAAGAGGGATGTTGGTTGTTCACAGTCAGCTGTGTCTAAACTCTGGACCAAATACAAACAACATGGGAAGGTTGTTAAAGGCAAATATACTGGTAGACCAAGGAAGATATCAAAGCATCAAGACAGAAAACTTAAAGCAATATGTCTCAAAAATCGAAAATGCACAACAAAACAAATGAGGGACGAATGGGAGGAAACTGGAGGCAACGTCTGTGACCGAACTGTAAGAAACCGCCTAAAGGAAATGGGATTTACATACAGAAAAGCTAAACGAAATCCATCATTAACACCTAAACAGAAAAAAACAAGGTTACAATGGGCTAAGGAAAAGCAATTGTGGACTGTGGATGACTGGACAAAAGTCATATTCAGTGATGAATCTCGAATCTGCATTAGGCAAGGTGATGATGCTGGAACTTTTGTTTGATGCTGTTCCAATGAGATTTATAAAGATGACTGCCTGAAGAGAACATGTAAATTTCCACAGTCATTGATGATATGGGGCTGCATGTCAGGTAAAGGCACTGGGGAGTTGGCTGTCATTACATCATCAATAAATGCACAAGTTTATGTTGATATTTTGGACACTTTTCTTATCCCATCAATTGGTAGGATGTTTGGGGATGATGAAATCATTTTTCAAGATGATAATGCACCTTGCCATAGAGCAAAAACTGTGAAAACATTCCTTGCAAAAAGACACATAGGGTCAATGTCATGGCCTGCAAATAGCCCGGATCTTAATCCAATTGAAAATCTTTGGTGGAAGTTGAAGAAAATGGTCCATGACCTGCAAAGCTGATCTGGCAACAGCAATTAGAGAAAGTTGGAGCCAGATTGATGAGTACTGTTTGTCACTCATTAAGTCCATGCCTCAGAGACTGCAAGCTGTTATAAAAGCCAGAGGTGGTGCAACAAAATACTAGTGATGTGTTGGAGCGTTCTTTTGTTTTTCATGATTCCATAATTTTTTCCTCAGAATTGAGTGATTCCATATTTTTTCCCTCTGCTTGGTCTAAAAAAAGTAACCGTTACTGACTGCCACAATTTTTTTCCTGATTCCTTATAGTGTTTCTTAAAGCCAGGAAGTTGCCATTTGAAATGACTTTAGTTTTGTGTCATGTCTGTGATCTGCTTTTTTCTACAAAATTAAACAACTGAATGAACATCCTCCGAGGCTGGTGATTCCATAATTTTTGCCAGGGGTTGTATATGCAACAAGTAATGCCATTCAACTGGCACCTTCTTGACAGGCCACAGTTCTTTATTGTTCACATCATAATGGGCCTCAGCAGGACACACATGTCAGGAAAAGAATGCACACGGATGGTGCCTGTTGTCCACATCTGACTGGGAGAGAATGGCCTGCATGCCACTGTCAGAGGCTTTGACCTCCACAATAAACTGGCGGTTCGTGTCAGGTTGAATGAGAATAGTAGGTGATGTGAATAACTGCTTAATTTTAACAAATGTGTGATCCACTGCCAAAGGATGTAATTGCAGGTAATGGGGAAGCTGTCTGACCATACTTACGAATTAATTTCTGGTAGAAATTAGTGAACCCTAAGAATCTTTGCAGCTGGTTGCGGGTACATGGTATGGGCCACTTGCTGACTGCCCAAATCTTCTCGTGGTCAGACTTTATAGGTCTTCAATTTGTTTACCCAAAGTAATTGGAGGAACTGACGCACATGCCGTTGATGTTCTTGAAGATCTTTAGAGAAGTTCAAGATGTTGTCTAGATAAACAATGACGAACCAGTCACCCAGAACCTAATGGTTAGCGTTGGCTTCTGGACACACTGAGCATTTACTATGTACCCTTTCTTGGCACTATACATGCACTCGCGTGCTAGGATCTATTCTTGGTTGTTAATTTGGACCTGCTGACAGGCTTAGGCTCATCGGCAGATGGTGCCACCGCAACTAAGAGTGCTACTCCAGTGGCATGACAACACACCCCTACTGGAGATGGTGGTGAAGAATGCAGATGTGGAATGAGGGAAGCCCTGTCATTGTTCCACTGATGTTGTTCCTGTAGATGCTCCTTCAACTGGTCATCCAATGGAAATCAGCTTATCCAACCACCCTGGGTTATCCTGGGCAGCCAACTGATGCTTAAGATTATCCACCAGCCTATTGGTAAATGTGTTCCGGAGTGTCACAGAGTAGTGGAGTTTCATATCCTGGCTGTGGAGGCAGGCTGGGACACTGTTGGGTACATTTTCCAATGGGCCCCTGCATAGGATGATCACAAATTTTGCAAAAATCAGTGAATAATGCATAATAACTGTTCAACAGGGGTGACCAACTGTCCCAGAGGGCCAACCTCCAAGTCAGTGCCCTGCCTCTGTCACTGACATAAACTAATGGGCATCTGAACTATGATCTTGACTGGTAACCTGTTATGGTTGGGATGAAGGTCAAGGAGCATTACTATACTCAACAAAAATATAAACGCAACACTTTTGGTTTTGCTCCCATTTTGTATGAGATGAACTCAAAGATCTAAAACTTTTTCCACATACACAATATCACCATTTCCCTCACATATTGTTCACAAACCAGTCGAAATCTGTGATAGTGAGCACTTCTCCTTTGCTGAGATAATCCATCCCACCTCACAGGTGTGCCATATCAAGATGCTGATTAGACACCATGATTAGTGCACAAGTGTGCCTTAGACTGCCCACAATAAAAGGCCACTCTGAAAGGTGCAGTTTTATCACACAGCACAATGCCACAGATGTCGCAAGATTTGAGGGAGTGTGCAATTGGCATGCTGACAGCAGGAATGTCAACCAGAGCTGTTGCTCGTGTATTGAATGTTCATTTCTCTACCATAAGCCGTCTCCAAAGGCGTTTCACAGAATTTGGCAGTACATCCAACCAGCCTCACAACCGCAGACCACGTGTAACCACACCAGCCCAGGACCTCCACATCCAGCATGTTCACCTCCAAGATCGTCTGAGACCAGCCACTCGGGACAGCTGCTGAAACAATCGGTTTGCATAACCAAAGAATTTCTGCACAAACTGTCAGAAACTGTCTCAGGGAAGCTCATCTGCATGGTCGTCGTCCTCATCGGGGTCTCGACCTGACTCTAGTTCGTCGTCGTGACCGACTTGAGTGGGCAAATGCTCACATTCGCTGGCATTTGGCACGTTAGAGAGGTGTTCTCTTCACGGATGATGCGAAGGAGATGTGTTGCACTGCATGAGGCAAATGATGGTCACACCAGATACTGACTGGTATCCCCCCCCCAATAAAACAAAACTGCACCTTTCAGAGTGGCCTTTTATTGTGGACAGTCTAAGGCACACCTGTGCACTAATCATGGTGTCTAATCAGTATCTTGGTATGGCACACCTGTGATGTGGGATGGATTATCTCAGCAAAGGAGAAGTACTCACTATCACAGATTTCGACTGGTTTGTGAACAATATTTGAGGGAAATGATGATATTGTGTATGTGGAAAAAGTTTTAGATCTTTGAGTTCATCTCATACAAAATGGGAGCAAAACCAAAAGTGTTGCGTTTATATTTTTGTTGAGTATAATTGCTCCACTGCTGTGTGTGCATGATGCGGTATTACACCTCCCATGTGCTCACACTGTTTGTGTGCACACACACACGAGCTTGCACAAAACCATCACCACAGGATTGTTCATGAATGTCCGACTGTGTGTCCCTCCTGACAGCCGGTGGAATTTTTTGAGGTTCCCCAGTTCGTTTTCTTTTCTTTGCACTTTTTCGACTGCTTTCTGCTTCTTTCGCCCAACTTCATGTTATGTGTGAAGGGGCCATAAAGAACGGCATCCACTTGGGCTTCAAAGGTGAGCTTGTTATCAATGAGGGCACCAAATACTTATACTTTTGTACCACCTCCACAATGTGGTTATTGATAGTATGTGCAATAATAGTGCAGCAGATAACAGAATATTTACAGAGGAATCCTTCAAATGGTGATACAAGCAACAAATTTGGCAAAAGTACACCTTAGATATTACTTTTTTGAAAAAAAATGACGGGCCACTTGAATTTTCAATAGGCGGCCAGGTAGGTGTCAATTGAAGAATTACATAGGGGTCAAAATATAAAAATGCTCCAGTCATATTAAAAATTATATCACATCATTTGTCTGATTGTAAAGATTCCAAAAAGGTATAGTTTGGACTATGACTGAATTCTATAGAGTTATGGGGTTAAAAACAACAAGAATGGTGACAAAGTTCAGTTTCAGTTTGTACAAGGTTCAAAAGTTAAAGTTGCTCCAATTTTGTTCAAAGGTGATGCAAATTAATTGGTTGAGTTAATAGGTTTTCAAAAAGGAATATGCTTAGTTATCACGTTATGGGGTAACATATGTCACATGTCATAGAATTCAATGGACGTCAACATTATTTGACCTTCACTTTAGAGACCAAGCATTCAACACAGTCAAAACTATTCCATGTATTAATCCAAGTACCTCAATCAACAATTTGCACCATTGTTTACTAAAATTGCTAAGTAAATTGCTAAGTACTGTTGCTGTACATGAATAACAATAATGCAAATGAACATGAAGCTCAATCTGTCTGCAAACTATATGCTCTCTGTGTGATTCCATGTCAAATTCTGGTTCTAATGTAACAAAATCTAATTTGGGGAATTAACTTTGCCGCCTCAGGCTTACAGCTCCACATCATCATCCCTCATGATCTCCACAGTTTTTCCCAGTTAATTACAAATAGCATTTATGATCTGAGCAACCAATCACATTTGCAGAGATCAAGAGATAGCTTAAAGTGGTTTCAGTACAGCAGAGCGAGGAGATGAATTTGTGTGTCTTTTGAGAGCACAATTTAATGCAGAGCTTATGTTTCTGCTAGATCTTTGAGCTTTTTGAGGCAGCAGATGTACCAGGAGCTAAACAAAAAATTATTTGCATGAATTGTGATTATAATCTGAGAAGTCTTTTTCCAACAGTGGAATTTCTCCTTCAGTATTTGAAGACACAGTTAAAATAGAAAAAAAAAAAAAACATTTTATCTTATATCCTTTAAAATAAAATTACAACCCAGCAAACTGGAGTGTTTGCTTTAGGTCCCAAGATATTATTTCAGGTACCTGAGGGGTGCCCTATTAGTCATTAAAAAAAAGTTCTCCTAAAACTCTCTGGACAGTCTATATAGATTATTAAGGTCCTTTTAACACTTGACATATCTTGTTAGGTGTTAAAACCTAACATTTCTTTGTTTGGTTTGCGACAAAAAGATTTTTTTTAGGTTCGTATTGCTTTTATGTTGTACTATGTGGAGTAAAACATGTAAATATAAGCCACATACATACAGTACTGTTCAGAATAATAGTAGTGCTATGTGACTAAAAAGATTAATCCAGGTTTTGATTATATTTCTTATTGTTACATGGGAAACGAGGTACCAGTAGATTCTCACAAATCCAACAAGACCAAGCATTCATGATATGCACACTTTAAGGCTATGAAATTGGTCTATTAGCAAAAAAAGTAGAAAAGGGGGTGTTCACAATAATAGTAGTGTGGCATTCAGTCAGTGAGTTCATCAGTTTTGTGGAACAAACAGGTGTGAATCAGGTGTCCCCTATGTAAGGATGAAACCAGCACCTGTTGAACGTGCTTTTCTCTTTGAAAGCCTGAGGAAAATGGGACGTTCAAGACATTGTTCAGAAGAACAACGTAGTTTGATTAAAAAGTTGATTGGAGAGGGGAAACGTATACGCAGGTGCAAAAAATTATAGGCTGTTCATCGACAATGATCTCCAATGCTTTAAAATGGACAAAAAAAACAGAGATGAGTGGAAGAAAATGGAAAACAACCATCAAAATGGATAGAAGAATAAATAGAATGGCAAAGGCTCACCCATTGATCAGCTAGAGGATGATCAAAGACAGTCTGGAGTTACCTGGAAGTGCTGTGACAGAAGACGCCTGTGTGAAGCTAATTTATTTGCAACAATCCCCCGCAAAGTCCCGCTGTTAAATAAAAGACGTGCAGAAGAGGTTACAATTTGCCAAAGAACACATCAACTGGCCTAAAGAGAAATGGAGGAATATTTTGTGGACTGATGAGAGTAAAATTGTTCTTTTTGGGTCCAAGGGCTGCAAACAGTTTGTGAGACGACCCCCAAGCTCTGAATTCAAGCCACAGTTCACAGTGAAGACAGTGAAGCATGGTGGTGCAAGCATCATCATATGGGCATGTTTCTCCTATTATGGTGTTGGGCCTATATCTCGCATACCAGGTATCAGGGATCAGTTTGGATATGTCAAAATACTTGAAGAGGTCATGTTGCCTTATGCTGAAGAGACATGCCCTTGAAATGGGTGTTACAACAAGACAATGACCCCAAGCACACTAGTAAACGGGCAAAACCTTGGTTCCAAACCAACAAAATTAATGCCTCGCATATGTGAAGAAATCATGAAAAACTGTGGTTATACAACTAAATACTAGTTTAGTGATTCACAGGATTGCGAAAAAAGCAGTTTGAACATAATAGTTTTGAGTTTGTAGTGTCAACAGCAGATGCTAGTATTATTGTGAACACCCCCTTTTCTACTTTTTTTACTAATAGCCCAGTTTCATAGCCTTAAGAGTGTGCATATCATGAATGCTTGGTCTTGTTGGATTTGTGAGAATCTGCTGAATCTACTAGTACCTTGTTTCCCATGTAACAATAAGAAATACCTGGGTATAAATAAATAAATAGAAATAACCTGGATTAATCTTTTTAGTCACATAGCACTAGTATTATTCTGAACACTACTGTATAAGCATGGTGTTCTCTCATTAGTCAAAAATGTTATTTATTTTAACCTGGTCTCACGGCAAGTCGTGTTTCAGCAGCACGAAATATACATTAATCTATTGGTTTGTGATATTGTGACGAAAACCGTCTCATTTTCAGCACAGGAGCACAAAT